>NC_057762.1:15106333-15406333 GCF_010389155.1 Erigeron canadensis | reverse complement strand
ATTCCACCCATTTTGCATGTCTGGCATTAAGCTTAAGTTGACCATTAATGAACTTCAGTGCTTCATGGTCAGAAAATAAGACATACTGCTTTGGCTTCAGATAATGTGACCAGTGAGTGATAGCATGAATGATGGCATAAAATTCTTTGTCAAAAGTGCTATACTTCAGTTTTGAGCCATTAAATTTCTCACTAAAATATGCAACTAGACGCCCTGCTTGTACCAACACCGAACCAATACCTACTCCACTGGCGTCACACTCTAATTCAAATAACTGATCAAAATCTGGGAAAGATAGTACTGGAGCTAAACTGAGTTTTTCCTTCAGTGACTCAAATGTTAACTGGGCTGAACTTGGACAGTCAAACACACCTTTCTTCAGACAATCAGTGCTTGGAGCCACAACTGTAAGATATTCTTGATAAATCTTCTATAAAAAGATGCTAGTCCATGAAAAATTCTTACTTCAGTGATTGTAGTAGGAACTGGCCATGATCTGATGGCTTCCACTTTGGAAGGGTCCATGGAAATACCTTCTTTTGATACCACATATCTAAGGAAAAATATTCTTTTTACCATAAAGTTACATTTCTTCAGTTTACCAAACAATTGGTGTTTTCTCAGCAAATCAAACACACTTCTTAAATGATTTACATGTTCACCTTCAGTTTTTGAATATACAAGAATATCATCAAAATAAACAATAACAAACTGACCAATAAGTGGCCTGAGGACTTCATTCATTAGTATCATGAAAGTACTGGGAGCATTAGATTAGCTAAAAGGCATTACTAACCATTCATAAAGGCCTCCTTTAATTTTGAAAGCAGTCCTCATCAAACTCATCTCCATCTCTCATTCGAATCTGGTGATAACTACTTCTGAGATCAAATTTAGAAAACACACTGGAACCATGTAACTCATCAAGCATATCATCCAATCAAGGCGGATTCCATTGCCTATCACAAGGTTTGATCTTTGACTCCAAAGGGCAATGCAAATAATCATGAAGCATATAAATCCTCAATGCTTAAGCTTATTTCCTGAAAAGCATGAAGAAAAAGTGTCAACTACGAAAACATAGTTGGTGAGTGCATAGGTTTTTATATAAATCTTGGTACATCACCGTTTTAATACTTAGAAAACCGATTACTATTACATTTCGAAATATCCAAACCATATGATCGAGAAAATTTTCATATCATGTTATCAAGCTTCCAAATACCATAATGTCATATCAAGACTCGGAGAATCTATAGTAAAATTTCAGGTTCTCATTAATCGTATATCATACCAAAATCATTCGATTACCAGAATCATTTCAATATCACCAATTTCAACGTCTTTCAAGATATCATATGAGGGACAATACCCAATCCGTGTGTCCAAACAATTTCCAATTATGACCAAAAATAAAGAACCACCAAGAAGGACCTTCAAATATCTTTAAGAATATTCTTTTCCAAAAATGTATGTTCAAATCTTAATACTCAAATCTTAAAATCCAATCATTTCAACTTCAATTTCTTTTAACCACGAGGGCCAAACTTAAATAGCTTTTTGATGAATAAATACTTGAGCCACTACTACTACCATTTTCAAGTCCAAGCTTTATAATACTTCTTATCTTTGCACAAGCTGTCAATCAAGTGCCTTACTTATACTTGGGGTCGTGTCATGAGGACGACCGATTAAACTTACGTAGCTAGAACACCGCGCTGGTCAGACTGGAAGTGATGGTCATCACAAAGGCAACCAACCTTCCACCGTTACGCTCTGGGTGGGTGGACGATTCCTAGTTGCGCAACTATCTAACTAAAGGCCTCCTTTAGGAGTAAATAGTAGTGTACCGAAAAGAAAACGGGTTGACAGAACTCAAGTTCATCATATAACAATTATCACTTAGAACATACGTTATAACTTCATATCATAATCATACTTATCAAGAGTCATTTCATATATCAAACTTTCTTTCAAGAGACACTTCATATATATATATAATAAATTCACTTATCATGTTTTTCACCCCGAAAGTTAAACACATAAAATAGTTTGAAAGGGGGCTATGACTCACCTTGATATGCCGCATATTATATTCACTTATCCAAAATGGGTACTTCCCATCAATCGCTCCATCATACATCCGTCACGTTTCTCAATCACATTTGAAAGCCAAGACTATCCCTACGATAGGACTAATACACGTAAGTTCCTATCTTAAGCCATCACTTAGAAATGCCACTTTCATTATGTTGCTATCAATTGTGGAATCCAAGTATATTGCCAACATTCGCATTATTTTGGTTGTAGCGATTGATGGTGTAAAAAGCTTACTTTAATGACATGCGTAGTTATAAGTTGTTAGATTTTTGGTAACTTGGCTTCATTTGTGGTTTCACTTGGCATCTTAGGTCATCATGTAGAAATATCATATTAAGTTATGTTATCCTTATTCATCATTTGTTGTGTAACCGATTTTAGCGTGAATTAACATTTGTGATATCAATATATAGCTTGGTTAACATAATTACTTATGTCAATCTCACTTAATTAACTTTTGTTTTATTTTGATTACACTTATCTCATGAATTTCGTTTAAGTGTTATGGGCCATTATCAATTGGGCCTTAGGTGTCATGGGCTTTTAAATGTTTTGGGCTTACATTAGTTATTGGGCTTTACCTTATTTGGGTTAGGTGCATAATGGGTCATAGTGGTTATTGGGCTATAAGGCGTATTGGGCCAAGTGGGCCTACTGATTTGTGTTCCTTATGGGTTCATTATTTGGGCCGGGTTAGCCCATTATGGTTCTTAGTTCATTACATAGCCCATTATGCCATTTATAAGATTACTTACAAATTTTCTATTTTATACTTTATTTTTAAGAAATGTTAGCTACTATTTTGGGGTCAAGACGAATTATTTGGACCTTCATGATTTTTAAACAGTGACTTATATGTATCTAGTATTTTTGTGAATTTTTGGTGAATTTTTAGATGATGTTTGGTGTCCGTAAAAATTATCCAAACACAAACTGTCCCGAATGGGCACTGCTTGCGACATCAGAAGTTTTATAAAAGTTCTTGATGTTCTAATTGTTAGAAAAATCCCATGATTTTATTTTAAGTTCAAAACATATTGAAATTACTTTTCACCAAGTATGACCTCCTGGAACTTTATGGATTAGGAGATAAAAATTGTTAAAGTTTATAAAATATTCATACAAAATTTTAGTTTTGACCAGTTTCAGTAGAAAAATCATATCTTTCGTTTGGTTTAGTGTTTTTAAGTAATTCCAGTTGGAGGTTAATCTAAACTCATTTGTCTACAATTTTTATTTTGATAGTTTTTCTTGAAAATGTCCTCACATGTTCAGTTTACCCGTTCTAAGACAGGAGATCAATTCTGTCAGAATGTTTATTGGTTAATGCATCCCACCAATGGTTTTGTTTGCTTGGTTTAACCTCTAGATTCCCACTAACAAAATTATTACTTTGTTTTGTATCTCTTAACATCAAATATACAGATTATATCAAATTCAAAATCATAACCATCCATCTCAAATCCCCAAATCAAAATCAATCAAAACTAGTGCAAATCTAAGCATGCATGTTAAGATCTATCACTTTCAAGCTCAATCAACTTATTATCTTTTATGTGTGAGACTTTTTAATGATTATTTCTTATTATTCCATCATTTAAATATGCATGCATGAATAGATATATGTGTATTTAGTGATAAAATGAAAGGTAAAAAGAGTGGTAATCAAAAGAGTTCAAGTTATCAACCTTTGAAGATCAAAATAACAAGATGGGATGTGGTGTTGGGTCTTGTTCTTGATGGCAGCCCATGAGTCGTTTGTTGGCTGTTACAAGCTCAAAAATAAGGGAAAATAAGCTATCAAATGAAAGAAGGGATGAAAAACAAACAAAGGAACATGTTGGGTACCCATTGATAATCAAGAACCAAAAGGAAGGAAGAAGATGGGACTTGTTTGCTCCTGTTTTCTGCTGCTGTTCGATCAGCCCCATAGAGGGCTGATTTCGTGACCTTGTTGCCTCCAAATCGACTCCATGCTTCCACCATACATGACTATAGTTGTTGGATGATCAATGGAACTTATTATTACACTAGATTAGTTAGTTTCAAGCTCCATTTTGCCTTGGAGAAATCTGAAAATGGAGAAGGAGGTGGAGATAGTTGAGAGAGAGTTTTTGGGAGGAGTGTGTGTTGTGTTTTCAAGAATGAAAGGTGTGGGGTGGTGTGTGCAGATGTATGGACGTGGGAGAGAGGAGGAAAAGGAGTTAGGAGGATGCCTATTGGTCTAATGGAGTGGTGTAGTGGGTTAGGAGTGAACTCATTGGTTTACCCAAGTGGTTTGTGTTGGGTTTAAGTCCTAAGTAGTGTTTGTATGTATGTATATGTATATGTGATGTATATTTATGTGTGAGTGTAAGAATAAGTGGGTTAGTTGTATGTTGATTGGTGGATTTTATAAGAGTTTATATGTATAATAAGTTTAAGTTGTGTGCATATCTTTTAATTGGAAGACTTATTCAAATGTTGCATTATATTTATGTACTTATTATTATTCAAGCTTACTATTATGTACATAATAGTTTATAAATCTATTTTCAAGATAGTCATTATATCTTTGTGTTCAAATGTACGTCAATTAGTTTGGCGTTTGAATTGTTGGTCCTTTGTGAAGATTTATGATTGTTATCACAACTTGTGAGTCTTACCTTATTATTTATATAACTTAACTTCTCGAGATTCAATTTTTGGTTCATTGGCATTTTGTCAAGTTCAATTAGAACTAATATCTGTAGCTTGAGATCGTATTGAATAATTATAGTTATTGTTTATGGCATTTCACTGTACTAGGGGGCAATTATCGCTATGCTTTGAATGTCTAGAAGGTCGATTCTCTTAATAAACCTCTAGGGATAAGGACCTAGATAAGTCTAAGTAAATTATCCTAATTGGAAGTTGAGGGTTGTTACATCTGGATCCACAAGGATGGATCCCAGCTGGTATCTGGTTAATTTCACTTTCAAAAATAGTGGGTTTCTCAGTAAACACCACTGGAACTGACAGTTTTGAAACCTTTTTCTTTTTCTTGTCAATAGGTGTGCTCGATTTTTCTTTCTTGGAAAAAGGTTTTGTATTTTGTTTAGGGCCAGATGAAGTACCCTCAAAATTGTTAATTCTTGCATTACAACTTTGAACTTGACGAGCCAGTAGTTGAAACTGACTCTCCAGCCTTAACAAATTATTTTCTTCAGATGACACCATAGCCTTTCCAGTTGACTGTACTTTTGGATTAGGTGGAGGAACAACATTCTTCTTTTTCTGAACCTGGGGTTCTTTAGAAGATGATTGAGGCAAAGGTTTATTCTGCTTAACCTTATTGACTGGAGCATTCATCTGTGGAGCTCCAGTCTTAACCTCAGACAATTGAACAGGAGGAATAATACAAGTTTTCGGTGTTGTTGGTTCATCATAGATAGTGCTAGGTTTTAACACTTCAGGCAGTCGGTCAACAACATGTATTAATGCAGCAGCATTAACATCACCCCCCAGATATGCACGTTTTTGGGATGGGTACTGGTTACGTGCAGCATCATATGGTTTCTTGGTCTCAAGCCATGACTGGATAACATGTTTTTCCTTTGATAAAAGATTTTCCAGTTCTTCTTTTTCTTGGACCAGTTGTTCAGTAACCAAAACGTATGCTTTGAAAGCGAGTTCAATATCTTGCAATTCTTTTAACTTAGATTGTAAGTTTGTCATTTCAGAAAAATCTGTTTCAAAATTATTTGACAATTCTGAACGAACAGTTTCCACAAACATTAAATCAGAGTTTAAAGCTTAAGCAATGTCCAATTTTAATTCAGGATCAGTTTCTTTGTCATAATCTATTACCTTTTTAATGACAATGTCCACCCATCTTCCAGATGTGACATCTTCTTTCACCAGATGCTCTTCATCAGCTAGAGCCATATAACAACAATCTCTTTCCTCTTCATCATCAACTGATGAGTCATCAGAGGGAACCCATTCTTCTTTTGCCACCATGCATTTATTATTATCTTTTTCTGCTGACATGAGAGCAATTTGAGCCTTAAGTTTTTTGTATTTTAATCTGTAGCTATCATCAGGCTTGTTATACGAAGTTGATGGACCAGATTATGAGACAAACTTATTGGACTTGCACTCTTTCATGAAATGACCTTTTCTGCCATACTTAAAGCATGTCAGATTGGTCTTATCAGTGGAAGAACTGGGTGCATTGTGTCCAGTGGGTCTGTTAGCTCTGGCTTTAAAACGGTTAAACGTTTTAGCCATCATAGCCATCAGATCATCACTATCAGTTTCATCATAATCTGGAGAGATATTATTCATGACTCCAGAACCCATTAATTCAAACATCATCTTCTTCATCGAAAATACATACTCGGAAGACATTAATGTTGTACATGGTGGTTCAGTATGACTAACCACAGGGGAACTACTGGAAGCATGATTAATAGCATCTTTTTCTGCCTCAATTCTCTGGGCTTGATTCTCTTCAGTGAATCTGAAGGCTCCATACAAAGATGACAGAGTATGGGAATGCAAGGTTTTACCTTGTCTCAAGACCACGATCATATGAGACCATTTTGAAGGAAGAATATCACAAAATTTTTCAAGAAGTATGTCCTTGTCCTTTTCTACCCCAAGCCCTCTCAACTGGTTTATGATGGACATAAATCTGGTGTAGGTACCAGTTAATGATTCATTGGGTAGGGCAAAAAATGACTCGTACTTCTTATTTAAAGCCACTTTCCTCGTAACAATAGTATCATCACCACCTTCATACTGGTTCACTAGTTCATCCCACATGCTTTTGGCACTGGATAAAGCACTAGTGTGGGAATAAGAGCTTCAGGAACGGCCCTGAGGATCATGACTTTTAAGGTAGTGTCAATATTGACCAGTCTCCTTTCCTCTTCAGACCAGTGTTCCTCTCTCTTTTCCCTCCCAGATCTTGCTCCAGTTGGATCAAGAAGTGGATTGAGAGGACTTCTAGGAATATAGGGTCCTTCATTTAAAATTTTAAGCATATTCCTCTCAATACCGATAACATGTAATAACATCCTGGCTTTCCACGTGCCAAATTCATCACCATTCCCACTGAATTTGGGAACAGGAGTGTTTGAGTAGTGCACATGCACGTGTGGAGAAGCAGGAATAGGAGGTGGTGATGGTGGATTATTGTTAGCATGGTCATTGGTTTGTTCAAATTCATTTATGGGTGGAGGTCCAGTGTTTAAAGGGTTTCCTTGTGTATTCTCTGGGTTGACCATCGAGAGAATGCAGATCTAGGCAAGTATGTTAGCCTTCTCCTTTGATACCAATTGTAAAGTCCCTCACTTGATGGTTTAACCCACAAGTGTAGAATAACAAGTCAAGTAATCACTAGATAGGACTAGTATGAAACTTCAAGTAAGCACTAGAATGGACTAGTATTACGATAAATATAAATGCAAGAATATATATAACGTAATACGTACTTAAGAAATATAAAGATAAGCAAGTAAGTAAATGGTGAGACACAATGTAATTTTCAAGTGTATTCTATTTATTGATGTTAAATAAAATACAAGGTTGTTGCGGAACAAGATATTACAAAGTAAGTATCTAAACAACCTATGAATTACAAGTGATCTAATCTTTGCTAAATAAACTCTTTGATCGAAATACTTAAAGTTGTGAAGTATGATCTGTTTAGATCGAGAGTATTTGAGCAAAGGCACCAAATTGCAAAAGTATGTAATTTGGACGAGGAAGTGACTTGGTATTTATAGGCAAAAAGAATAAATATAATATTCTTTTTGCCGTACAAATATGGTTACATGCATTTAAGGAAATTACTTTAATTCCTTAAAAGCATTGATTAAAGTATAAGAATAAAGTCACATGATAGTGACTTGTCTTCTAATTAACCAACCACCTTTACATGCGTGTAAGGCTTTTAACAAAAGACAAATGGATTGTCCGGTTAAAGGCATGTAAAGGCATAAAGTCAATTCCTCATAATCAGTGTTCAGACTTGTAAGGTCTAGAACACGCACAAGGACTCCAGTCAGGAGATCTGGTAAGTCTTCCAGTGAGCTCCGCTATTTGTAAGACTTCTTTCTTCAGACTTCAGTCTTCGACTTCAGTGAGAATGTTCTTAAGTAGAAAGATCTTGACTGGAGTGAAGTCTAGTGAACAAATCTGGTGGAATCCAGATTTCTATACAAGTAAGTTGTTCACTGGTCTTCACATAATTTCTGGACAAATCTTTAGAGGGCTCCAGTAGTCACTTGTGGAGCGAGTCCAGTAAATCTGGACCTAACATTGAGCATACACATGCACCACAATCTTCTGAACATGAAACCATGACAAACCTACTGGAAATAAGTTATTTCATTTGTATAAAACTCAAGTCATATGACTCATGGCAATAACAAGCTCAAAAATCACCTTTTCGGGTCAAATAATTACCAACCGAAAGCACAAATTTGCACATATCACACCACCACCACTACCACGACTTAGACTATCAAAATATGATGAACTTTCTGGACAAAATGAAACAAAAGCAAAAATCCTTTTTGAAATACCTAAATTGCTTAAGAAATGAGGCTTAAAACGTTATTTCGGTAAACGATTTTTATGCTTAAAAGTCCTCAAATTACAAAGACACAAGAGAGGCTGAACTGATATAAATTTTTATTGATATAAGTTTCCAAAAAGGCCTGGGATTTTTGGACAAAAGCTTTTGTGGTGATTTGTAAGAATTTCTATGATTTAATGAATTAAAATGGTAATTAAAAGATATATAAATTAATTATTAAATTGTATAAATTATGAATCTGATCAAAATTATATACCCAATATTGAAAGTGACCAAAACCTACTGGGGAAAAATAATTACAAGTAAAGGAACAAGAACTATACAATTTAAAGGTAAATTATTAAGTAAAAATCACTAATTAATCACTATTATTAAATAATTAAATAGAAATGCATAAATATAAGTATAAATCATAAAATTATAAATCAAGAAGCATAAAAATCAGTAAATAATCCATATATAATTATTCATGAATTTTAAAGACAATTTAAGAACCTAAAAATACTTATAAGGAATTATGTAATTAATAAATCCATAAAATAAATAAATAATTAATTAAATAATATTAAAGAACACCAATGTCAAATATATCCACATACCTATTATAAGAACACCAATGTCAAATATGATTATTAAACAAAGTATGCAATGGAAATTATATATAAAACAAAGTCAAACTACCGAAATTCCAATAAACGTATAAAATCGTACAAATGACCTTCACCACCAAACATCTTTCAACCAAATGATGTGAACAATATAATGCACTTGAATTCCATAATTAAACAACAACCAAAGATGGGCAAGTCTACTAGCGTACATCTCATGATCTAGTTTACTAGTTCATGCAACACACACTAACGTTGTGTATATTTGAATACCATGGTTTAGGCTTGCTTAAGGGACTACACCACTAGGCGCTCTTCACGCATTTGAACAGCTCTATATCACCCTCGAAACAAGTGAGTCATAACCCCCTTTCAAACTATTTTATGTGTTTAACTATCGGGGTGAAAAGCATGATATATAAATGAAATTGCTTTTATATACATATATATATAAAATGATTTTTGATAATATGACTATGAATTGAAATTGTTTCGTATGTTCAATGTGATAAATGTTTTATAATGAGCTTGAGTTCTGTCGACCCGTTTTCTTTCGGTACACTACTATTTACTCCGAAAGTGGAGGCATGTAGTTAGAGAGTTGCGCAACTAGGTTTCGTCCACCCACCCATAAGTGTAACGGTAGAAGGTTGGTTGCCTTCGTGTCAACCTTCACTTCCAGTCCGACCATAGTGGTGCTCTAGCTACCTTAAATTTAAATGGTCGTCTCTATAGCACGACCCTATTATTATTATTAATACGGCACTTGATTGACAGCTTGTGCTATGAAATGAATTATATATATATATATTGTTGGACTTGATAAAATGGTAGTAGTAGTAGTGGCTCAAGCATTTACTCATCAAAGTTTACTTGAATTATGCCCATGTGGCTAAATGATATTGATATTATTATGTTGGTTGTTATAAGTTGAACATACGCTTTACAAATGATTATTTGAAAGAATACTTGGAAGTTTTTATGATTCATTATCCTTGAACATGGTTGGTAAATATATATGTGTTGTTAGTTAAAACCTATGAACTCACTCAACTCTCGTAGTTGACACTTTTCCTTCATGCTTTTCAGGTCTAGAGTAGTAAGTTAGCTTTTTGGACCGCCTCATGGATTATGTTGCTTGTTGGTCGTTGGACTTGTAATGCAAACGATTTGTCTTTTTATTCATAGATTATGGTTATGTAATGTTTATTCATGAAAGTAAATGGTTTAAGAGATGTACTTATGAATGAGGCTCATAACACGAAGTATTCAATTCATCCGGGCACGAATAAGATGTATCAAGGCCTAAGAAGGGATTTTTGGTGGCCTAGAATGAAAGGCGATGTAGCTCAATATGTGAGCCGATGCGTGACTTGTGCGATGGTCAAGGCTGAGCACCAAAAGCCATCTGGTCTTTTAAAGCAGCCAGAAGTTCCCGAATGGAAGTGGGAGCAAATAGCAATGGACCTAGTGATGAAATTGCCTCGAACAAAGAAAGGTCATAATACTATATGGGTGATTGTTGATCGTCTTACGAAATCAGCCCATTTCATTCCCATCAAAGAAGATTGGGACACCAAGCGTCTAGCTCGCTTGTACTTTGAGAAGATTGTAACATTACATGGCGTGCCTTTGTCCATAATATCCGATAGGAATGGTAGATTTACCTCACGTTTTTGGGGGCACGTGCATGAGGCGATGGGCACAACATTAGCATTAAGCATGACTTACCACCCTCAAACGGATGGACAAAGTGAGCGTACGATTCAAACGTTGGAGGATATGTTAAGAGCTTGTGCATTAGAATTTAGTGGAAGTTGGGATGAACACTTGCCATATGCTGAATTTACTTACAATAGTAGCTATCACTCTAGCATACAATGTGCACCGTTTGAAGCCTTGTATGGCCTTAAATGTAGATCACCCATGTGTTGGATAGAGACGGGTGAAAGAAGTCTAGCTACCGTTGATTTTGTCGAAGAGGCAACGGACAAAGTAGCTATCATTAAAGAAAAGCTTAAAGTCGCCAGAGATTGGCAAAAGAGTTATGCGGATCAAAGAAGAAAGCCCCTAGAATTTGAAGTCGACGACAAAGTGCTCCTAAGAGTGTCGCCATGGAAAGGAACCGTAAGGTTCGGCAAAAGAGGAAAGTTGAGACCACGATACATTGGGCCATTTGAAATTGTTGCTAGAATAGGCCCCGTAGCCTATAAGTTGAAGTTACCCCAAGAATTGGGAGATGTTCATGACACATTCCACGTGTCAAACTTGAAGAAATGTTTAGCGGATGATTCAAAAGTAGTCCCACTCGAGGAACTACGAGTGGAAGATAAGCTCCAATTTCGTGAGGAGCTCATAGAAGTTCTCGACCGCGATGAAAAACGCCTTAAGAGAAGCAAGATCCCTATCGTTAAAGTTAGATGGGATACGAAACGCGGACCCGAATTTACGTGGGAACGTGAGGACTTCATACGAGAGAAATATCTGTACTTACTCCCCGAGCAAATTCAAATTCCGGGACAGAATTCTTCTAAGGGGGTAAGGATGTAACAACCCTACTTTTTTTAAATATTATATATGTGCTAGTTAGGTTGTCTATGATCCCGCAAGCCATAGTTATACTTGAAGGTAGTAGATAATGCCCCTAAATTAGCAATCCAACGCTAGTGTTTAATTCTAAATTTAATTTAATAATTATCATTGAACAAAAATTTTATTGATGATTAATCAAGTCATTAATAATAAAGTAAGTCTCACAAGTTGAGATAACAATAAAAAATTCTTATAAATATCCAACAATTTAATCATTAAGCCAACTAAATTATATTTGGTCATGAAAATACCATGAGCATCTTAAAAATATTTATAACTTCTTAAGTACATGAAAATGCTTGAATAGTAATAAATATATATATATATATATATAAATATTTAGATATAAATATATATAATATGTCTAATATAAAAACAAGTTTATAACTAATGGATTAGGTAACAAATTATAAAACACAAATGTATAAATATATATGTAAAAAGTTACGGCCATATGTCCTTAAGGTAATCCAAAATTTGACTTAAAAACTAGAAATTTATTAAAAATGCATGAACCTATACTAATAGTCCATACATATACAAATACAAATAATAAAAATAAACATCCTCTTTTAAAAATTAAAGCAAAAATTCGGCCTCTTCATTTCCCCATAGACGAAATGACCAATCAAGGGAGAGCTAGAGAATTCTTTATGCTCTAATCCAAGACTTACCACCCTAAAACACACTCCAACCATTTCCTTCGCCCTCATAATTTCTCATCTTTTCCCAAAACTCTTTCACACATATTTTCTCTAGAGACTCTTTCACCTTTCTTTCCTTCTTCTTGTTTACATCGAAAGGTAGCAAGAAAACAAGACCCAAATTTAATATAAACACTAATAATAATAAGGTTTTTATAGGATAAAGCAAGGGTTATATTAAGCTAAGGTTTAAGAGTTATTTGAGGCTCTAAAGGTCACGAATTTTCTGCCCTTTTTTATTAACAAAAACGTGGTCATCAAGGGTATATATCTTCATCTCTTTGCTAGTTTAATCTTGTTTATTTTAAGTCCCAACTAATACTAGATGGGTGCTAAAGACACCTCTATGTCAATGGTGAGAGTACTTTGCAACACTATCACTTAATCTGGACGTGACTAGTTTAAAGTGAGTAGTGTACCAGATTAACTGGAATGTTACTTATTAAGGTGACAGGCAGAATAAGTAAATACAATGCAATAATGTAACTGACAAGTAAGAAAATATGGTGAGACAATATGTAATTTTCAAGTGTATTTTATTTATTTATTGTTAAATAAAATACACGGTTATTGCGGAACCAAGATAATACAAAGATGTAAATATCTTAACAACCTATGAAATACAATTGATCTATACTTGGAAATTCCCCTAACAATCGAAACACTTAAAGTTGTGAAATGTTCCTTTTTACGATTGAGAGAATATTGCACAAGTTCACCGAAATTGCAGAATGTATGTGTTTGCAAAGTTGTTGAAATGCTTGGGCAAGGACCTCTATTTATAGTCGAAGTATGAGCATTGGGATCTCAACTTCGACGTACAAATATGGTTGACAGCACACAAAAGTATTAGTAAATAATTCTTTGTGTGTGCTAAATAAAGTAAGACAAAAGGTTACTTTATTCATCCACTTTACATCTTTGCACTTTTATCCACAAAAAAGATTATTGTCCGGTTAAAAGGATGTAGTGTAAAAGGTCCTCCTCGTAATCAGTGTAAAGCTTTGTAAAGGCATTTACGCTGGAGGATTCTCCAGTTGATTGATCTGGCAGAATGTCAGCTGGGCTTCACTGCCATTGTCATTCTCTTTCTTCCATTTGTTGTCTTCGAATTCAATTGGAATGTCTTCAGGTATATGTCTTTAGATCTCAACTGGAGGAAGTCGCGGTTGCATAAACTGTACATTGCAACTGGACTTCAAATATTTCAGACAATTCTTCATGCTCTCCAGATGTAACTGGAGAGATCCAGTTTTCAGCAAAACTGGACCTAACATTTATGTTCATATTAAAAAGGTTTTATCAAAAGATTATGTTTTCTTTTAAAAATACACTTGATTAGGGCAAAGTTGATAGGATCTTTCATTCCATGCTCATGCATGTTGAATCTATGAAGAAAGATCTAAGGATTTAATTAGTTTAAAGACCCAAAAGTGTAGATATAAATTATTTAACTTTTAAAATGATTTTTCCTTTGAAAGATGGTCATATTTTTATATATATTGAAGTTATATTTTCTGGAAAATTTCATAAAAATATGTATTTGATGTTGTCTTGTTAGATCCATAAAAGTTTGCATCAAAAAGTGTGGTTATATAATGATAGTTTGTAAAGAGACTTTTTGCATGAAAAGATAAATATGTTTTTATATGATTTTTATATATATTTTTCAGGAAGTGTTCATAAAAGAATATTTTTATATTGTTGAATGAAGTATGATGAAGATTTATTGTTAAAATATTGAGATAATTGCATACATGTTAGATTTAAGAAGGTTGGATCTTTTGTTGAATCATGAGATGAGGCTAGGCTTGTTCAAAGTGAAAAATAGGTTAAAAGTTATGTTAATATTCTGGAAAAATTTGTAAAATGTCAAGGATATAAAGCTTGAATCAAAACTTGTTAAAATATGCTTGAAATCGTAAACTGAAAGCTTGCAAAAATGCATCTTGAGCACACACATGCACCACAATCTTTCGAACGTGAAACCATGACAAACCTACTGGAAATAAGTTGTTTCATATGTATAAAACTCATGGCAATTACAAGCTCAAAAATCACCTTTTTGGGTCAAATAATTACCAACCGAAAGCACAAATTTGCACATGTCACACCACCACCACTACCACGACTTGTACTATCAAAATATGATGAACTTTCTGGACAAAATGAAACAAAAGCAAAAATACTTTTTGAAATACCTAAATTGCTTAAGAAATGAGGCTTAAAACGTTATTTCGGTAAACGATTTTAATGCTTAAAAGTCCTCAAATTACAAAGACACAAGAGAGGCTGAATTGATATAAATTTTTATTGATATAAGGTTCCAAAAAGGCCTGGGATTTTTGGACAAAAACTTTTGTGGTGATTTGTAAGAATTTCTATGATTTAATGAATTAAAATGGTAATTAAAAGATATATAAATTAATTATTAAATTGTATAAATTATGAATCTGATCAAAATTATATACCCAATGTTGAAAGTGACCAAACCTACTGGGAAAAAATAATTATAAGTAAAGGAATAAGAACTATACAATTTAAAGGTAAATTATTAAGTAAAAATCACTAATTAATCACTATTATTAACTAATTAAATAGAAATGCATAAATATAAGTATAAATCATAAAATTATAAATCAAGAATCATAAAAATCAGTAAATAATCCATATATAATTATTCATGAATTTTAAAGACAATTTAAGAACCTAAAAATACTTATAAATGAATAAAATAAATCAGTAAAATATATCCACATACCTATTATAAGAACACCAATGTCAAATATGATTATTAAACAAAGTATGCAATGGAAATTATATATAAAAAAAAAGTCAAACTACCGAAATTCCAATAAACATATAAAATCGTACAAATGACCTTCACCACCAAACATCTTCCAACCAAATGATGTGAACAATATAATGCATTTGAATTACATAATTAAACAACAACCAAAGATGGGCAAGTCTACTAGCGTACATCTCATGATCTAGTTTACTAGTTCATGCAACACACACTAACGTTGTGTATATTTGAATATCATGGTTTAGGCTTGCTTAAGGGACTACACCACTAGGCGCTCTTCACGCATTTGAACAGCTCTATATCACCCACGAAACAAGTGATTCATAGCCCCTTTTCAAACTATTTTATGTGTTTAACTATCGGGGTGAAAATCATGATATATAAATGAAATTGCTTTTATATACATATATATATAAAATGATTTTTGATAATATGACTACGAATTGAAATTGTTTCGTATGTTCAATGTGATAAATGTTTTATGATAAGCTTGAGTTCTGTCGACCCGTTTTCTTTCGGTACACTACTATTTACTCCGAAGGTGGAGGCCTGTAGTTAGAGAGTTGCGCAACTAGGTTTCGTCCACCCACCCATAAGTGTAACGGTAGAAGGTTGGTTGCCTTCGTGTCAACCTTCACTTCCAGTCCGACCATAGTGGTGCTCTAGCTACCTTAAATTTAAATGGTCGTCTCCATAGCACGACCCTATTATTATTATTAATACGGCACTTGATTGACAGCTTGTGCTATGAAATGAATTATATATATATATTTGTTGGACTTGATAAAATGGTAGTAGTAGTAGTGGCTCAAGCATTTACTCATCAAAGTTTACTTGAATTATGCCCATGTGGCTAAATGATATTGATATTATTATGTTGGTTGTTATAAGTTGAACATACGCTTTACAAATGATTATTTGAAAGAATACTTGGAAGTTTTTATGATTCATTATCCTTGAACATGGTTGGTAAATATATATGTGTTGTTAGTTAAAACCTATGAACTCACTCAACTCTCGTAGTTGACACTTTTCCTTCATGCTTTTCAGGTCTAGAGCAGTAAGTTAGCTTTTTGGACTGCCTCATGGATTATGTTGCTTGTTGGTCGTTGGACTTGTAATGCACACGATTTGTCTTTTTATTCATGGATTATGGTTATGTAATGTTTCTTGAACGTCAACTTAAACTTATTATCTTTTGAATTTGAATGACATTTGAAACTTTGTGTTGATGTTTTATCTTTAAATCATTTGTACCATGTCGTTCTGTGGCACATGCAGCCACGATTTAACCAGAAACCCCAAAAAAGAGATCACTGGAAAACCGATTAAACTAGAAACCCTAAAAAAGGGGGTCGCCGGAAAACCGATTAAAAGTAGCCAAAGGGCCAATAATAGGTCAACTATACCCTTGCCAAATCCAAACAACAATTAGGACGTAAAAAAGTGAACGTTTCTGGTCGGCAACCACCGGAAACCCCAAAAGGGGGGTTTCCGATCTCACCGAAAATAAGAGTGTTATACGTTAGGAGCATTGACAAGTTTTTCCAGCATGGATTCCGGCAATAGAAGCGAAGAAAAACATAGAAATAGCCTTAAAATCGAAAACCTCGAATTGTTTTCGTAGGTTTTGGTGTAATCAAAGAGTTTTGGCACAAGAGCTAAAACTAGCCGATGCATGTGCTATAGACTTGCGAAAGAGCCGAAGCTAGCCGATCTATTTTGCCGATAAAACTTGCCGACTAAACGCTTGCCCCTGATAAAACTTATAAAGTTACATTGTTTGATTACAAAATGTACAGCCACATAGGGCCTGCACAACTACAAAAGTTATGAAATAACCTACATTTTAAGTTCTGACAATGAAGCAACAGATTCCCAGGCTCTAGATCTTAAGAGTATCTTTAATAGTATTTTAAAAAGTCTTTTTGTTAAAATATACGAGAGCAAGTACCCGCGCGTTGCGGCGGTAAGATGGTGGGGTGATAGGTCATAGAGTGTGATAGCCAAATGCCTTAGCCGTACAGGCTCCGCCCTCGGATTTAAAAATTCGTCGAAAGTATATCGAATGACATCTCTAATTAAAGAGCATGAAATTTTAAGAACACCCATATAATTTTTATAATTTATCAAAGTACGGTTTTTGAGATAAAAGATTTTGAATGAATTGGAGGAATAAATGATTTATGAAGGAGAGAGAAAAAAAATGATTGGTTGAGATTTGAGGAGAGAGAAAGGGTGTTAGGTAAATATATAATTGATATATGGGCATTTTAGGAAAGTAAATGTTAAAACTTAAAATGTAAACAGGGGAGATTTGCTTTATAATATAGTATAGATGTAAGAAGGTGTAACTTAACATGTTTTTTTTTAGAAAGAAAAACTTTACATCCCATTCATAAAAAGTTTTTAAAAGCTAAATGTTACATGTAATATAATTTTTAAGATGAGGTACGAAATGAAAAACATATTATTTACTAATCTATTGGTTGTTTCTTCAACCTATTCTTGTTATAAAGTAGTATCTTTTATTTAATTTTAAAAGCCTCTAACCATTAGAGACTTGCAGTGTATAGTTTTTTTTTTTTTTTTTGAAAATAAAAACTCATACATACTTTTACACAAATTTTGACAACAAAACTTTTCAAATTCTACCATTGGTGATGCTCTAAGAACTTGGCTACACGAACTTGCTACTGTTAACCTGAAAAACATGACAAAATTTCTCAACTACAAAAGTAGGTGAGTAATTCACAAGTTTAAGGTTTGAAAAGTTATTGTTACATAATGTTCTTATTAGAGGTAAGTGTGTAGTCGGTTTCTTTCTTCGTTTCCTCCGCAGCTGAAATCGGAAAATCCTTTCCCTTGCACCATCTTCACCTGCAAAAATATGCAAGCAGCATCGGCAGGTAACATCGTCCTATAGCAGCCGGTGCTAGTGCACATTAGGAGCCTTGGACCACATTCTATCTTGAGTGATTTGTAAATGATATAAAAAGGGTCATGAGAAATTGACGAGGATATAATTTGTAGAAGATCCAAAGTTTGATGAAGAGGTTTTCCGTTGAGGTATCATATGAAAATCATTGAGGATATCACTAAGATTAATCAAATAGTTATGGTTTTTGTGGAATTGTGTCTCGGCCATATCTACAATAAGATTCAAACAACAACAAAATAAATAAGAAGGTTAGCAACAACAAATAAAATTGATCATCTCGTATTTAGAATTTCCAAGCTCCTCCTAAGTGGACCCGAGTTGAATGCAAATCTCTTTCAAGAAAATATTGAGAATCTTTATTTTTGCCTCCAAACTAACTTTCACTTGTAAACCGATTTCTTTCTCACGGTCAGCTGATCTTTTGTAAGGATCCATCAGACCTTGCAGAGTTGAGATGTGTCTTTTTCGGCATACCTCTTGTCTAGTTGTTCAAAGCAATGAAAAATGACATAAGAAGTCATAAGGAAAAGGGTAAAGATAATAAAAGCGAAATAATGAATGCTTATTTCTTGAAGGTAATCAAAGAAGACATTTTAGAATAGTGATTATTTTAAGCTAAGTGGTTATTAAGATAAGAATGGTAACTATTTTAAGATAAGATCAATGCCTATTTTGCAGAATGTTTAGACATCTATGGCCAATCTACATAAAACCGAAATCACAAAGGTGCCGGTTTGGGTTAAACTTCATACTATACTTCTGGTTGCATTTACAGAAGATGGTCCATTGTATGTTGGCAACAAAAATTGAAAAACCTTTGATGCTAGATTCTCACACTAGTACAATATGCTTGGAATCTTGGGGGCCTAGTATCTATGCATGTGCACTTATTGAGTTGGATTCAGAATGCAAAATGCGTAAGGAAGTAGTAATTGTTATTCCTCATATGACAAGGGATGGTTTCTCGAGACTGGTTATTAAAGTATAGTATGAATAGCAGCCACCACGTTGTGCTACATGCAAAATCTTTGGTCACTTTGATGAGCATTGCCCAAAGAATATAAAACCAGTAAAAAAAAGTGCAAATGAGTGTGTTGATGAAGAAAGCTTTCAGGTTGTTTTTAGGAAAACAAAGGAAAGACAAAGAGTATTGAAAAACAAGTTGATGGTATTAAGTTGAATATGCCAATACCACTACCGACCTAAAAAGCCCTTTATCGAGTCGGGAGGGGCATCAACTTTGGGTTCTGGTTCAGCAAGTAATTCTAAAGAAAACCCAGCCCCTTTAAATCATGAATCGAGTCAGTAAGGGTGTTCCTCTTAAAAATGCATATGATGTGCAAAACGAAACTGATGAGTTTGTGGCTAGTACTGAGGGGGCAAGCACTCCCGGACATACGGTTTCTCATGTATAGCGTATCTTCTTGGAATATACAGGGAATGAACCTATCCCCAAAACAAAATGAGGTTCTTCGTGTGATCAATGAAAATAAATTATGTACATTTTATTTCTTAGAGTCGCATGTTGGTGTGTCACAACTAGATAAATTGTGTAATAAAGTTTTTTCAAATTGGTCTTGGGCATCTAATACTCATTTGTGTGTTAAGGGGTCACGACTCATTCTGGGATGGGATCATGATATTGTTGATCTTATGGTGTTGGCTCAAACTGATCAAGTGATTGATACCCAAGTAGCTTTCTGATGTGAAATACTCTGGGTTGGGCTGAGTCAACTCACAAAATACAAGCACAACGGAATATAAGTGGTATGTCCCAGAGGTGTAACAATATACCAAGGTATAATGTACACAAGTAGTTGTAGAGGGGGGGTGAATACAACTATTTCGTTTTTCCTATACTTTCTTTTATAAAGGGTTTTAATTGATCCAATAAGTATATTAAACAATGTGAGTTATAAGAATCAATAAAACAGTAAAGCAGAAAATAAACATTCTTAGGCACTGATTGCGTTTTTCAAATGTAATCCTTTATTAAGAAATAATCTATACAAAGAATTACAGGGTTGTTGCGGAAACAAGATAACCTACAATATCTAAACAACCCTATGAATTGACAAACAACAATCGAATAAGTTCTTTCTAAAGAGAAGCAGCCCAAGCTGACTTCTCATAGACGAGGCTGTGTATAAGAGCAAACAGAACTTTTTGTGAAGAATGATTCAAAGGAATGTCTCACATATGCCTTCAAGGATTGTAGCTTTTATAGGCAAAAGCTTCAAATTCACTTGGTGTCCAAATAAGCCACGTCTTCAATTATGGTTGGATGATCAGGGAATATTGGAACGTGCCTTCATCGTACTTGTGGTCTCCAAAACCTGCAGCACGTCATTTTGATCATCCAATGAGAGTATAGACATGCATATGTAAATAAACCACCAACCCAGATTCTAGGAACCTTCCTAGTCACGTTATACGTCCTTATCAATAAATCCAGGCTGTAATCTTCACTGATTGTTTAGACACAGATTGCTCGTTTGTCAAGAGCAAATCTGTCTAAGTGTTTACAAACTGACTGCTAATCCCAAACTGTCTTCCACCAACAACTTGATTTTCTATCTTCAATCCTCCTCTTTGATTTGGACTGAATGCTATAACCATTTGATGCAGCTTGAACAACACTTGCTTCCATAAGATAAATAATTACAATATATGAAGTATGATCTGAGTCAGTTACAGATCGCAAGCTGTGTTACCTTAGTCTGACCCAGATCAGATTACAAGAACCAAAAGATTACTAAGTGTTTATATATCAGATTTGTCATCACCAGATTTACAAATAGCATTGGGACTCAACAATCTCCCCCTATTTGATGATGACAAAACCCTACACCCTTATCTAACTATCAGCTTACAAGGAATCAAAGTGAAATATTACTAACAGATTTGACCTTTTGAATCTTTTGGGTTCTTTTTTATTAGACTAGAAGTTGTAACAAGAAAAACTGATTGAATATATATAATGAGTATTTCAAAGGAGAATATCTAACAAACACTTCACTTAATTTCCTAAGATATCTACAGTTTCTTGTTTAACTTCAAATGAAGGGGCAACTGTTACATCAACTTTTCTATCCAATCCTTCCTCAATGAGAAACTGCTCATACCCATTTCCTTGTTCACAAAAATTGACACAGAATCTGTACAAGGTAAATAGGTGCATTGTTGGTACCTGTTTCAGCTCAGCAGTTCTTTGAAATACAAGTTTCCCTCTAGCATTTGCAAAATACATCCCATGCTCAGGCTCAGTAATGTGCAATCCACACTTTGCATCTTGAGTGCTAGCAGGCAGAGACAGATTCAAATGACCAAGAAGTTTATCTAGAGCTTCAGGTGCCAATTGCTAAGTAGCTCTAAGGGGTTTAATTGCCTGATGAAATCTGTGTGATCCCCTTCAGGACCATCAAGCTTGACATGTTTTGTTCTTCTTCTTTTCAAAGGCTCTTCAGTTTCTTCTTCTTCCATGTCATAGTATCTTGGTTTTGGAAGACTTGAGACATCAATCTTGTTTTTCACAATAATAGCCAACTTCTTCTCAAGTGCTTCCAAGACAGTCTCTCTATGAATGCTGGGTTGTTTATAGATGATGTCATATAGCTCAACCCACTCAGTGTAACCTAGATCAAACAGCTTGTCAAGATCATAGGTTTCCCAAGTATTTTCATAGCCTTCTCTAGTACATCTGATGCTTGGAGTTGATTGATTCTTCCTTCTTTTTAATATAACTTGAAGGATGGTCTGTGGATACTTTCTGTGATTCAATCTTTCCTTTGTTTTCTTGATATCCACAGCTTCCCATCCAGCATGAGCTTTGGAACTTTCCCTAACATCCTGGACCTTCTATGATGGTTTGGAGTGAACCACCACCTTTTTCTTCCCTTCTCTTTCTGCAACCTTTCTCTTTGATCCCACAACTGGTAACACTTCCTCATCTTCCTTATTAAATTGTTATTGAAGTGCTTTGGCCAGTTCAGGATCAGACTCAAGAGCTGTCAGCTTCAATCTTTCCAGCCTGTCTTCCATAATCATCTTGTATGCATCCTTGATGGATACCTTCATCTCTTGAGCTCTTTCTGCAGCAAACTCCCAGTCTTTTTCTTCTTGAGTCAAGACCTTCACACCACTTGAGCCTTCACCGGATACTCTTTTCTTCATCATAAATTGACTCAAAGTGGTGGTGTCATCACTAGAAGTTGAATCAGTAACTGCAACTTCTTTGGAAGCTGGGACAGCTTGTGCAGAGACAGATTGCGAAGACTTTCCTTTCTCAGCATCTCCTTCATCAAATTCCATCCTTATCTCTCCAACAACATTCATCACAATATCGGTTTCCTCCCCCTCAACAATATCACATTTCCTAACAGCTTCCTCATTCTTTCCTTCAGATTTTTCACCACCAAACTCAGACTCTGGCATTTTTATCTTCTCCTCAGCTTCCTCATTTGGATTAGAGCCATAGACAACCATTCTTCTATCATTGGCCTCCCTTTCTCTTCTAGCCTTGGCATACCTTTCATCCAACTTCTTCAGATACTCAGCAGTCTCTTTCTCAACTGCAATCCTTTCTTGCTCAATTTTAGCCTCACTCCTTTCACTTCTTTTCTTTTTCTTCTCCCCCTTTTTGTCATCATCAGTTGAAGGAAATGAGCTTACTGGAGTAGCAAAGATTCCACTGAGTCTTGAATTTATCATGTCAATTCTGAAGTTGTTGGCAGCCCAAGATCTATGTAGATCAATAAAATCATTATGAAGGTTGACCATGTTAGATTGTACACCTTTAGACATATCCACTAACTCTTTCTTGAATTCAGTTTGTGACTTGTTAGAATTTTTTAGTTCAATGGATACATCTCTAGTGAACTTGATTGCATTATTCTCAATCTGACCCAGAGTACTCTTGTTTAATTCATTTTGTTCGATCATTGCTTTAGTCAACCCATCAAGAGACTCTGTCAGCTTGCTCTGGCTCTTCTCCGTATTCTGAAGTGCCTTTATCACCCTTTCTTCAGTTTCTTTGTGATCTTGACACAACTTCTCTACCTTCTTATCCATCAATTCCTGATCCTTTTGGATCTTGACCAAGCCTTCAACCAACTTTAAGTTCTCAACCTTAGAGGTTGATATGAACTCAGTGAGCAGATTTACCATATCTAAGGATGAGATAGTGGCAGCTTGGGAAGGACTTGCAGTTTGCCTTAAGGCCACTGACTCTGGAAAGAGCAGCCTGCAATCCTTAAAATCAGGGTCATTGGGCTCATATAGAAGGGGATGGAGGCTAAGGGAGTTTTGGTGCATTTTCTCATGAGAATGAGTCTCATGAGCAGATCTTTCAGAAATGATGATGTGCTGAACAATCTGAGAAGGATTGACATGTAATTCAGATTGAGGGCCAGTGGGAATTTGTTGATCTTGATATTGATCAACACATCCACTGGTATCTTCCATCGGAGCATCCCTTGAGAATGGATGGGCAAGCACATCATCGAATGAAGAATCACTTCCGGAGATAGTGATTTGATTCTCATTGACATCGTGAGGACCATCAATGGTTCCCTTTGCTGCACAAGGGGCTAACATGACCTCCCTAAAGAGAGCCATGTAACCTACAGGATCCCTCTGTCCAAGGACAGATGCAGACACAGACCCTGCAGGTGTAATGTTAAGGGTAAATGATTGCCCTTCAACAGAGGTGTGTTGTGTCACCAAAGTATCATGAGGGAGAATTAAGGCCTGTACCCCTCCTTGTGATCTAGAAGGGGCATTGACAGCTAGTGTAGACTCAGAGTGTAAGAAAGTAGGATTCTGACCAGCTTGGGGGATGAGAGCAGTGTCACTTAGGCGTTCGATGCTAACATCCTTTGGTTGATCATCCTCAGTCAACATGTGCATAGACTCTGACTCTTTTTGGATCTGGACAGGATCCTCTAGTGTCCCTTTAGTGATATCATCAACCTTTTGGGAGGCTGATGATGGCGAATTAGGATTAGACACAGTATGACCTTGGGAGGAGGTCTTTGTTTCAATGTCTTCACCCTGTTTGGAGGGTTGGACAAAAGTAGTTGTTCCCTTTGACTCGTCTACACTCTTTTGGGAGAGTGTAGATGGGTGTGGTGAATCTTGCTTATCAGCTTGGGTGGCAGAGTCAGCTTTGGAACGTTCCTCAGCTTCCAATGCACCTTGGGAGACTTTAATTCTTATGGTTGTTTTGTCAACCCCTAAAGCTGATATATTTCTCTTGGATCTTTTCTTTTTGTATACATTGCGAGGTACTAAGTCCTCAACAATGGGTCTTTTGGAGGCGGATTTGGAAATGGTGGTTGAGGGTGTGGCTAGAGTGGCTGATGTTGTGGCCAACTCTTCACCCTCAGAAAAAGAAGAACGAGTAGATTTGGAAGATTTTAAGGGTTCAAGAGATTGGGTACCTTGACTCTCCTGATTGGCAGATTGAGTGTTGGAGTTAGATCACGTCGAAAGAGAGGCAACTTCCTCTAATGCTTGTTCCCTTTGTCTTCTCCTGCAAAAATCAAGGTAAACCTGCATTGCTTGGGTTAATCCTTGCGTAGTTAGCTTGGGACTGTTAAAAATATTAGTATTAATAGCCTCGCACTCCACAGTCTGGCCAGTTGCCAAACTGAAGTCCCCATCAACGATTGCTTCGATGATGAGACCAAGAATTCTACCATAAGGTATGGTAAAAGTCTTATTCTTGACTCAGCCAACTAAGTCTTTAAATATAAGTCATGCATAATCTACTCTGGTCATAGTGACCAAGGAATGAAAAAGTTGTAATTCAAGAACATTAGGCTGATCAAAACTGCCTGCCTTCATTTGTAAAGATTTACATAAGGTACTTAGAAGATAATTCCAAATGCCAGTTAAATATTTCATTTTAACCACTGAATCCAATGGACCTGAATATCCACAAATAGGTAAAATATTTTTGGCTTCAGTGTAAGAGACAACATTTTCATAATCATCTTCAGGCATATAAGACAGTTCAAAAGCAGACCTAAGTCTTCTTAAAGTAATGAATACCTGTTTCTTACCATTAAGGATGGTGCCTCGAATTACGGCATGTCCTTTCTTCGTCTGACCCACCACACAGCTTGCCCAAAACTCGCAGAGCATGTCCTGGTACACCACATCCGGCTTCTCAATTAATATCTTGCCAAAGGGATGATGCCATAAAAAGGCAACAATTTCATCATAACCTTCTGCCCAAGAAGGTGGATGAACATTGGCAGAGACAAGATTGACGATCTTGATTCTACTAGTATCAAGATCAGTCGGGCTTACAACTACATCAGAACCCACAACATAGGGTGAAAGCTTGAACGCGCTTACCGGAGCTGGGTGTAGAAACCCAGATTCAGATGAGGAATCGTTATTGTTAGAGTTATTAGCAGATTGAGATGATGATGATGAAGCCATTTATAATTAGATAATTAAAGAACAAAAGGAAAAGATTAAAAAATTTGATGGAACAGAACACAGATTAGGTTAAAATAAGATGAGAGAAAAATAAGAGTATGAAAAATACAATTTGTTTGGGAAATATATATTCGAGCAAAATATATACATATTTTAAAATAACCGTTTGGAGGGAAGAGAGAGAAATGATTTGATTGGATGAGAACAACCAGTGAGAGGTACTTTTGTAGTAAAAGTCCATTGCCTCCACACGTGTTACTCACTCATTGATCAGGAAAACATATATAAGTTAAACTAAATAAAATATGCAAAATAATAAAACGCACTGGGATAGTTAATAATAAAAACAGCCCCCAAGCTGGGTCAGACTCAGCTTACCCATTTTAACTTAATTTTTACCAAGTAAAGACAGTAGTCTGTGTCAAACACAGCTTGCCTTTAAAACTTTAACAAAATTCAAAGGGGTTGAATTTATCATTACTTATCACACTGCCTTTTACATATTTAGCATTCCCAGCTTACTTATTAGAAAATTGAACCTGTTTTCATCCAATGGCTTGGTGAATAAATCAGCAAGCTGATTCTCAGTTGGAATGAAGTGCAGTTCAACATCTTCTTTCATCACATGATCTCTAATGAAGTGATATCTGATATCGATATGCTTGGTCCTAGAATGAAGTACATGATTGTTGGAGATTGCTATGACACTTGTATTGTCACAAAAGATAGGAGTCTTTGAGGCAGTGACATCATAATCTTGTAGCTGAAATTGCATCCACAAAATTTGTGAACAACAGCTCCCAGCAGCAACATACTCAGCTTCCGCTGTAGAGATGGAAACTGAATGTTGCTTCTTGCTAGACCAGCTTACAAGTCTATTGCCAAGCAATTGACAAGCTCCAGAAGTACTTTTTCTATCAATCTTGCAGCCTGCAAAGTCAGAATCTGAATAACCAATTAGATCAAATCCAAAGTCTTTGGGATACCAAAGACCCAGATTGGGACTACCTTTAAGGTATCTAAAGATTCTCTTCACTGCTTTAAGATGTGATTCTTTAGGATTAGCATGATATCTTGCACATAGACATGTAGCAAACATAATATCTGGTCTACTAGCAGTTAAGTAAAGTAGAGAGTCTATCATACCCCTATAAGTAGTGACATTAGTGGGTTTTCCACTTTTATCTTCACTAAGCTTATCACGAGTTCTCATAGGAGTTTTCATAGGTGAGCAATCACTAAAACCAAATTTGTTCAGTAAATTTTTAACATATTTTCCTTGATTTATGAAAGTACCATTTTTGGTTTGTTTAATTTGTAAACCAAGAAAATAGTTAAGTTCTCCCATCATGCTCATCTCATACTTTTTAGATTTAGATTACAGTATAAACAAATTCATGAAATTTAACTTAAAGAAATGTGTTTACAACATTCGTAGACATAGAAAGGGTTTTACATTAGAAAAATGAACCTACTAGATATGACATCTGAATTGTTTTGATTAAAGAAATGGGTATATTATATACATTTTGTCTCGATGTTTGTATTCCTCACCCATGTAATCAAGGATTCTAAACTCAGAGGTGATTGGAGATGAAATGGACAATTGTGGCATATCCGTCAGCGATTGACACAAAGATTTAATATCAGAGATTTATGCTGGTTAGAAGAACACAATCTTGATGAGCAATTTAACTTAGTTAATGACTTTTGGTCTTCAAAATGATTTATTCTACCTAAATTAATTATAGAGTTTTGCGGATCATGTTGGTTTACTCTATTTGATTCTTATGGTCTATTTTGCAGGGAATTTGGCATTGGGTTTGTTCCTTACAATCTGTTTGCGGAGGAATCCAGGTTGCAGAGTCCTTCGTCGATCAAGAACTTTATCAGGGCTGACTTCCGTGACATATTATATGCATATATGTGAGTACACATATTCAGAAAAGCTTCTTTTATCTAAAAGTTCTCATCTTGGCAAATTTCCACCATTTAACACATTTATATGTACGCAAGCTAACTGATGTCAGAGTGACCGGTCTTATTTTAGCGTCGATGTTGCATGCTTTTGCACTATTTGTGGCTGATTAACCGATATTGTTGGTGCTTAACATCTTAGGGAGTCACATGAACCCTGCTGTCATGTTTGGGGCATTTGTTGGGGGCCATATTTTGTTCTTTAAGAGCGTTTATCTTAGACTGCACAATGCCTTGGGTCTGTGGTTGCTTGCTTGCTTCTATAGTTTGCAACAGGTGGCTTGGTAAGGATGTGAAAAAAAAATTTACCCACCAACGGCAAGAGTAGAAGTGGGAATATGGGGTAGGTTGGGTAACGAGTTGATATAAAACACAACCCAAATCAACTCATTCATAATTTAAATGGTCAAAGTTATCACATCTAATCAGATATTATGAGATATAGACTAAAGCAATACTGCCGCAATGAAACACTGGTTTCACTTATTTGGAATTTGTGCCGGAAACTTTAGCTTTTGCTCTTGCGTCGGTGTGTAGGTGAATGGAACGCAGTGGTGTTTGAGATAGTGATGACTTTTGAACTGGGCTGCACAGTTTACGCAACACCAGTTGATCCTAAGAAGGGAGATTTGGGAATTATTGCAGCAATCGCAATTGGTTTCATAGTGGGTGCTAAACATCATAGCTGCGGTGCGTTTACTGGAGCATCCCCGAACCCTGTGGTGATGACCTCAAGTATCAATATTGTCAAAGGTAATTTCATTATCATTATTGATTACCATTAATTCATTATCATCGTCATCTTAACCTATACGGAAATATGGCAATCTCAACCCAGTTATGTATAAATGACTTTTTTGAGTTATTCTTTGTTTACATTAGGTCAGAAGGGTTGAGAATATTAAAACTGAAACAGATGGAATGGGTCAAATGAGCAAGTCACTGAAGGTGTATACAGATGAATATATGATATAAAATCATAAAATAATTTCATATTAATGAAATATATATTTTATGTTTACAGAAAGATGTAATTTATGTGCAAAAAAGATTTGATTTTGTTCTTTTTTTTACTTGGTTATCCAAAATCACATACATCTATATATTATTTTGGTAAAGTTTTGATTATTTGGAATCGTAGATTTTAATAAGACTGGGATTTAAGGGCATTTGTATTTGTGAGATATAAGTATGCAGATGAGTCACAAAAGGTGGTCTAAATACTTGATGGTAAAGGTTTTTAAATTTTTTTAATCATATTACGATTCCTTATTTATCAAAAGTTAATTATTGATATCTGCAAATCATATTTTTATGCATCAATTATATGTCAAAACCAAAAGTTTGTGACAGAATCTGATCCAACCTTTAAAATTACACGTGTTAACCTATTTTGACTGGTTACCAATCCACCCAACCCACCCATCTTGCTACCTCTATGCTTTTTTTGATTGATTTGTGTTCTTTTTTTTTTTGTTGGTTATGTATTATATTTGAACATGTTTCATGAAGTTTAATGAGCAGGTCCATAAATTTTTTTAAGCAACTTGTCGATTTTAAATATAAAGTACATTGCTTGACTTTAGATCATGATATACCTCACTTCCGTTAGTTGAAGACGTAAATGAAAAAGCTAACTACGAAGTGCTTATCTAAAATGATACGTGGATTGCTTAAAATATGGGTTAGGGTGGGATGTTGAACAAATGTGAGTCATTATTTATTTTTAATGATTTTGAAAAAAGATTATTAATTTATTGTTAGTTGGGTTTGATCCGATCATATTCTACAAGTGTTCTGAAGAAAAAAGAACAGTGACAATGTTTTTAAGAATGTTTGGAAGGCCAGAGCAAGAAATTGATAGTGCCTTAGATAAATTAAATGAGGTACCTTTTTTAATATACATTTTATTTAAAGATTTACTTCATTTGTTTGTTTTATGTGGTGACGATATTTGTAACAACCGTCTTAGAAATGTTCTAAATAAGTTCTTTGAATCGTACTTTCGCCATTAGAACGGCTAGACAGTTCAATTTATTTAAGTCTTGACATAATTTAGACCAAAATATGTGCTTATATGAAGGTCAATTTGATCTTAAATTTTGATTTATATGACGAGTTTATGATTAAAATACGATGAAATATTAATGTTCGGTTTGTAAACGTTCGTGTTCATAAAAGTTCTAGTTCAAAATATTCGCAAATAGTCCTTGCACTTATTAAGTTAATTTAATATTGGAAACCATAAATAGAGAGTTAGAGAGAGAAACCCCATTCTCCTCATCTTCTCCATCTCACCACTCTCTCACTATAACACACACTCAGCCACCATAAAACACACACAAGAGCATCTTTTGATTTTGATACATTTAATCGAAATCATTTGTACTTTTAGCATCCTTGTGATAATCAAAATACACTTCTTGAATCATTTCTCAGGTAACAACAACATTTGATGAGTTTTTGATCAAATTGAAAGTGTACTTTTTCAAGTTCATGTTCTTGACGATTTGGTCCAATTTTTGAATGAAAATCGTGTTAATAGTTAATGGGTTTGTGTCTAAATGTGTTTAATAACATTTGTGTGAACAAATTTGGGTCATAACATGCTTTAACCTACAAAACCCATTTTTGAAAGTGAAGGTACAACATGTTCTTGAAGTCACAACTTGTTCATGTGATATTTGATCTTGAAAATCATTAAAAGTGTTATTGGTTAGTGTTATTGTGCATATATGTACTAATTCTATGTTCAGCCAAGCTCTGAAATCGATTTAGATATCCACTTTAGTGATCGTACTCGTGCAGCTAGTTATGTGCTTAGAACGATTTGGTTAAAATGATCCTGAACCTAAAAGGATCCTAGCCAGGATCGTATTAGGTCTTCTACCTCGTGCTTGCTCATTTGACCTTGTGTCGTATTGGGGTTGTTGGTTCGTTGTTTAGGTACACTCCTGGGTAACTAATCTTCTAAGATTGGTTTCGCTCAATCTGTGTTCTTGAATCATAAATGATCTTGTTCTTGTTCTTAAGCCTGTGGAACGATTTTGACCTAGTAACCATGGAACGACCTTGAACCATGTAACCATGAAACGGTCTTGTACTTAAACATCTATGAAACAATCTTGTACTTAAAACATCTAGGACGATCTTGGCTAAATACTTGAAACGATCTTGAACCAGAAACTATGAAACGATCTTGACCAAAAGCCTAGGACGATCTTGAACCTTGAGCAAAGACGATCTTGTGCCAAAACCCTAGAACGATCTGGTGCAATCAGAAAACAACACGAACTTGTCCTATAACTTATCATACTTAAACTTAAAACGATCTAATCATGTACTTAATCACCAAATCAATTCTTAGCTTCAGTACCATCTGATTAACCTCATTCAAGGCTACGTTTTGACAGTAAAGCTAGTTCCTAAAACGATCTAGAGCTGTGTACATTGTGCAAACCCTAATCGAGTACATTAAAGTCATGATTCATCGTAATCAGTAAAGTACAAGTCCTATGAACAATCAAATTAAGTTCTTAAGGCTAAAGTTCATTATTAAAGACACGTTCAACTAAGTAACATTATAATTACATGTGTGTGGGTTCAAAGACGTTCAGAACGAGTCCAGTTTAAGTACTTAAGTTCATTCAAACTCATTTTGAGTCAAATCGTTCAAAGATCTTCAGAGGACCAAATCATCAGTTGATCAAGGACATTTCGGAGAATAATTAATCACATGAACTAATATGCGTACTTATTTATGATTAATGACATATACTTAGGCTTCCATCAAGACGTGCTTGGATTTTGGTAGATATAATTTATCTACCTCCGTGCTTGTTCTCTGTACTATAAGCTGTGCTTGTACCAGACCACAGTGAGTTCACTAATCCCCCTTTCGTACATTTTGTTCGAGTTCTTTTATCGGGGACTGAAAAGCATGAAACCTATTTTGTACTTGTACAAATGTTCTTGAACTATTTTACGTACTATTATATGAACTTATGAGATACTTATGATATGATTTTTAACTGTTTAAAAGAGTATTTAAGTCTTGAATGGGCAAGATCCTTAAATACATTTATACTACTGTACTTGTTCATTGTCATGTTCTAGTTCTTATTTGTACTTGTTCAGTTCTGGAGGATGCATATTATCTAGTTCTTGTTCTAATCTAGATCTTACCTGACGTACTTGATTATTATGAGCATATCTCTACATTACAGTTCAGTTCTGGCCAATCGGGTTAGCAGTGACATTACATTTATAGTGCAATATTTGTTCATGTATGTACATGTTCTTACTATTACAAAGTACTTTTGCTAAACGTTCAGATCTTATGGCCTTGTTCTTACTATACATATTATTATATGTATACTAAATAGTACTTTACGTGAATCTCACCAACTACTTTTGTAGTTGACCTTTTGAACTTACATGCTTTTCAGGCTAGGCTAGTAGATCTTTAGCATAGGAGTCTTCCCCTTCTAAGCTCATCTCACTTGGCGATTGTTCGAGCATTCAAGATCAGGAGCTGTGAAGAGGACAACCTATCCTCTGCTTATTCAGTTCAAGACTTTAGTATTTTAAGACAATTGTTTTGTCTTATGAATATTAACTATTATGGGTATATCCCATGTGCTGTAATAACTATCGTACTTCTTCTTTCTAAATGTTATTGGTTGTGTTGGAACTTGTACTGTGTGCAATTCTGCTTATATGTGCATCCCGTATATTCTGCTTTAGCGGGGTGTTACAATATTGTTGTATGTTGATGTTTATGGGAACTTAAAAATTTTGTTTATTTATTGCAATTTCTATATATATGTGGAAAGAGTTTTTCTTACTAAAAGAAGGTAACATGACGCTATGTTTGATTGTTTAGATTTTGCGAATGAGTGGTCTTTTTAGAATGCAGTCTTGAAAACCGTTGAATAATAGTCTGAAGTAAAGGTTTTTTGGGGTTCATTTATCATTTTAATTGTTTCATTGTATCGTATTTGTGTATTTGTCTGTTAGGTTATTAACGTTTTGACAAGAGAAAAGGTTTGTATGATCGTTTGAGAATTAGGATAGATATGAATTACGGGCAGTTATTATTTACTTTTAATATGTTCTTATGTACAAGTATATTTAGGTATACATATACTAAGAACAGAAACATGACACATAATTATTATAATTTTTTGGTTAAAGGATAAGTTCATAAAAGATGAGTAAGTGGTTTCTAAATAATGTAACATATATACAGGGTTGGATACTTGGATATTGGAATTGGCTGTAAAGTCATGCCATAAGAATGGTGGCATGTCACCGTGGTCATGGTGTGAATCTCTTACCACTTTTGCACATATACGATCTATTTAGATGGAAAAGTTATGTATGGAGGTTCTTTTCATGAATGGTAAGATTTATGTTTTAGTTAAATGTTTATGGTCTATTACCAGGTCGTCTTTTTAAGTGCAAAATGGGCTATATGGAAAGAATATTTAATAATGTTAAATGTCTTTGTACTTAACATGTATAGATGAGTTAATTAGGCTTAGCTCAAGACCATTCCTTGACCTGACCTGAACTGTCTTGGAAAATGCTTAAGCCCAAATAGTAGTCTATAGCTCAACCTGACTTGATGTCCAAATAGCAGTCAAAATCCCAGCTTGATTAGACCTTCTTTGGTTTACGCAGCATTCGAAATCTCAGCCCGAAATCAATTTAGGTCGCTCAATATATAGCTTCATTGTATCCAGTTTGTAGCTAGCGCAATATGTAACTCTTTAACTGTATGATTTTTGATTTTTTTTCTATGCACTACTTGGTATTCATTATCCTTGGTTCTCTGATTTGATCGGGTAACAAACGGAAGTGATTTGTTAAAATTAGTAATAATGATCTAGTTGAGGATGTGTAAATTAGATTGAATAGTATTCCAAAAATGATGAAGTGATACTATCGTTAGAAAAATGCTATATGTATACTAGAAACAGATTTTTAATAGTGATTTGCTATTTATGAGATAAAGCTACAAAGTTTTGAATGTAATTATAGGCGCATAAAAAAGGGGTCAATCATGACTAGCTGAATGTAGAATTATCCAAGGAATTGCAAGACGCATGAAGTGTCAAAGTTGTGACTTGCAGGAATTGTCTATTTAGTGTTGGGTCTCGAAAAGATAGTAGTTATCTTTTAACCTTTTTGCCCCCCTTAAATTTAAATTTTGTAAGTGATATAAGGTTTGGTTCGTGTGTGGATTTCTTTCGTGTATTCATTAAAATGGGTTATGTTAGTCATTTTTAACTGTTCCTAAGATTTTTTTTTTTTTTTTTTTGCAGATAGGAGGCTTCAAGTCTGGATGGCATGGATATGTGATTAGTCGGATCAAATTTGCTCGATCTTGTAACTTTCTTGAGATATAACAACGTTAATCACACGTTAATATTGGTTTGTAACTTTATTGGTTTCTTAATGTTGATATTTCAAATCATTGATCATATCATTAAACTGGGTCAAGTTGATATAAAACACAACCCGAATCAACTCATTCATAATTTAAATGGTCAAAGTTATCACATCTAAACAGATATTATGAGATACAGACTACAGCAATACTACCGCAATGAAACACTGATTTCACTTATCTGGAATTTGTGCAGGAAACTTTAGCTTTTGCTCTTGCGTCGGTGTGTAGGTGAACCGAACGTAGTGGTGTTTGAGATAGTGATGACGTTTGAACTGGGCTGCACAGTTTACGCAACACCAGTTGATTCCTAAGAAGGGAGATTTGGGAATTATTGCAGCAATCGCAATTGGTTTCATAGTATGTGCTAAACATCATAGCTGGCGGTGTATTTACTGGAGCATCCTTGAACCCTGTGGTGTTCTTTGGCCCGACTTTGGTCAGCTGGACCTGGGACAGCCCCTTGGTCTACTATCTAGGCCCATTGGTAGGTGTGGGTTTAGCTTCACTAATCGATGAGGTCATCTTATTTGGCTCGTGTACTCATGAGCCACTCTCAACCACAGATTAATAAGAATGAAGATATCGCTCTCACACAGCCAAATGGGTAGTGAATGATGGTCTTAAATTATTGTTGATGTTTGTGGGGTGTTATGGAAGTTGAATGTTTTTAAGTTGTAGTAGGGCTAGGGTTCTCTTCATTACCCTTTAAATATGATTTATATGAAGAAGTTTCAAAGGCGCATAGTTGAATGCCATCTAGCCAAAAGATACTGGCAAGTTTAGTTAAATTTTGACATGGTGCAAGCTGCTAAATTTTCCAAATGGTATGTCTATTTTCTTCACTATTACTGTATGTTATGATGGCTTAGTACAATGTTATATTCACCAGCTTGACCCATAACTTTTTAAGCTTATTTATTTGACCCGTTTAAGATTGACCACAACTTCAATCGACCGTTGAAGTAACCAGCTAAAGTTTTTAACGCTAATGTCACCTTCTTATATCAACTTCACTTAGTAGGAAGGTCCTGTGGATTCCTTAGCAACCAACTTTGTTCTTCCAGGATGGTGATTCAAACAACGACAATGATGATGAAGATCTTGAATCAGACAGTGTTACTGAATACAAGAGTTTGATCGACATACATGCTGGAAAGGGAAAGGATGGTTTAGATGAAAGGCTAAAAGTAGATACTAATAAAGTAAGATGTCTTAGCTTAAGTGAACACGTTCTTGAGACGGCAGCAGAAACTCATGGCCCACATATTGTCAGGTATTAGATACTTTGTCAATCACTATTGGTATAAAATATGATTTGGGATTTCACAAAAATCAATCAAATATATCAATCACATGTGATTTAGTTGGTGTCATATCTTTAGTGCTGTAAAATGAACCCCACGGTGAATATGTCCTAAAAAGTTTTATTCATTGATTTATAGTTATTTTATTATGTATGATGGTTCAGTTAGTGACAAGTGATGCTACATGATTCTGAATAAGTAAATTTTTGCTGGAATTTTGTTTTCATAGTACTTAGATGTTCTTAATTGTATGTTTGGAATTATAAGAATAAATGGGCCACTCTATCGCTTGCTTACAAGTCAGTAGGAGTTGTGTTTGGAGGGCTTGTGACTTCACCGCTTTATGTGTACCCTTCAATGGCATTAAAGTCTCCAACTGAAGAAGCCTATTTGGGAATCTACTGCATCATGTTCTGGACTCTTAGTTTAATTGGTGTTGTCAAGTATGCTTGTATAGCTTTGAAAGCTGATGATCAGGGTGAAGGTATGTATGTTATACTCATTATGACATCTTATATATGTATATGTATGATATGTGTGTATCTATAGCTTTCAAAGCACCTCAACTTCCTACAGTTTTTCGTTATGTACTTTAAGGTAGGAGAATTGTGACATGTGAATGATGTGCTCTGCAGGTGGTACATATGCTCTATATTCACTACTTTGCAGGCATATGAACATTGGAGCCATTACTTCGACTGGTGTCAGTTCACCATCAAGTCAATCACATGATAATAGTTTGCATCAAAGCTTTAAAAAGTCAAGTAGACTTGGGATGTTTATTGAGAGGAGTCTGATTGCTAGGAGGATTTTATTTTTCATAGCAACACTCGGCATGTGTATGTTAATCGGTGATGGAATACTCACCCCTGCTATCTCAGGTCTGCATTCATATACCTCTATCATATACCCACGAGAAAGATATAAAAGTTATTTTCCCATAGAATTAAGGGTGCCACGTTACATCTTAATATCTTATAAAGACCTATGTTTTTTCTCCCTTCCAAAATTGTACAGTGTTGTCAGCAATGGAGGGCATCAGGGTTCGTTTTCCAAAGTTCAGCAAATGTAAGTTCAAAGGCATTCATATATTTATTTTTGATGGAGTACATTTTTTACATTTATAAAGTGCTTCAACTATATTTATGCTTTTTGCAACCAAATTTTCAGCTCTGGTAGAAGCCCTCTCTGCAGCAGTTCTTATTGTTTTGTTTTTGCTACAAAAGTATGGTACTGCACGAGTAAGCTTTCTGTTCTCCTCCATCATGGGTGCGTGGATGTTGAGGACTCCCCTTATTGGTATTTACAATATCATATGTCATTACCCTAAGGCTAGTAATAATAATATCTACTTTTAGAGTGTAATATACATATTCATAGACTAAGGCTTTGATAACATTATATAGAGTATATTTATTTGTTTTTAGCCGTAGACTAAGGCAGTAGGGTATTTTTAGCCGTAGACTAAGGTAGTAGGGTATTTTTATTTACTCATAGGATATTGACTTTGAGATATCTACATAAGTATACAAGATAATATATATTTTAGAGTCCATAGGGTGTTACTAATTTTGATTCCCTTATGTTTTTAAAGTCGAAGCCTCCTAGAGTCTATATTGTCAGTAACTCTATCAAGTTATCTAGATTAGCTCGCAAGCATAAACTTTAAAAAATTGTAAACATACTCCTGGGCCGTAAGCACACATGGGCCGTAAACACTTCGGGCCTGTGAGTATATATAAATATATATACTTCGTCCCCTCCTCACAAAGACTACGGTATTGCCTTTTCTCTTTTTTTTTTTTGTTTGCACGTGACTATGGATGCAAGTGGGAGCGCGTGACTGCGTTTTGGAGCCTACTACTCTCACAAAGACTATGGATGCAAGTGGGAGAGTGGTGAGGTCTATTTCACACATCTCTTTTCAAACCAAAAAGAAAAAACTTTTTGTTTCTCTCACGGGTCAAGAGCCGTAGGTTCTCCCCCTTTTTTTTTTTTTTAATATATTAATAATAATTTTATTTGTTCGTCTGTAGCCTATTATTGCTTCAACTGACCATAGGATACTCATTGGCCGTAGCCTTCCTCAAGATTTTCGATCCGTAGGCTACTTGATTACAGCAGCTCGATCCGTAGGCTACTTCTCCGATTTGTAGGGTGCTCCATTTTTAGGCTACTAAAATTTACTAGGTTTGTATCTTCTTTTGTTTTTAATTATGGGTGGTTGTAAGAAAGATTTAGCCTTGCACACATGTAGTATAGACAAGGAAGACTTGTTGTGGTTTCTTAAAAAATACAGATTTCCTCCTCGTATGGGTTACATGGTTCCTAGGCCTTCGGATACCATTAAGAAGGCTCCACAGGGAAAGATAGGTTTATATTTTGCCATGTTTGAGGTAGCTAACATCCGGTTACCTTTTACACCTTTCTTTCTAAGTGTTCTCCATTATTTTGGATGTCATGTTTCGCAAATTACCCCAATGGGAGCCGCCAAGATCGCCATGTTTGAGGCTTGTTGTAGGGCTCATGATGGGGAGCCTACAGTCGAATTGTTTCGTAGATTCTATAAGTTATGTTGTTCCGGGGATTGGTTTTCTATGGAGAGGAGGTCTGAGCCTGGGTTGGGTGAGTGTATTACAGATTACAAAGATTCTTTAAAGGGCTGGAAAAGTAGGTTTTTTTTTATGTAGATTCATCGATTGTGCTTCCTAGATATTATCAGGCTCTTGAGTTCAAGGATGTTCTTGACACTAAAGGGAAAATGTCTGACCCTGTTCCGTATGATGGTTTTGACGTGGAACTGTATAAGTCCCTGTTGGCATCTAAGGTTGTTTGGATGACATTGCCAGAGGAGATTCTTTATCTTGCTAGATTAAGTAAGACATGGGCTCATCATCCCGCGGAGCCACTGATCTGGGGCGCGGATGGGAAGGGTATGGAGTCAAAAATTATTTTAGTTTGCTTTACTATGACTAATTGTGTGTAGTTCATAGCAATAACTCGTAAATATGTGCATATTTGTAACATTATATCTTGACTCTGTTTCTAATTAAAAGGTATTTTTTGATTGCAGTGATGGATTTTACCACTTTTATGTTAGAAGGTTATGAAAATGCCTCTTATACTCCTGATGTCCCTAAGGGCGAGCGGGTGCCTACTGTTAAGGACTTGGATTATTCTAAAGAGCTTGAAGTACTTTTGGATGATGATGAAGAGCTTCAGGCTATAGATCCTCAGGCAAAAGGGGCGGAGGGTGTGAGCAGGTCTCAAACTTTGGGGTTGCCTGCCTGTGCTAGTGGTTTTGGACACGTATCAAATAAGCAGAAAAAGAAGAAACAAGTGGTAAGTCAATCAGGTCCGAAACGAAAAGGGTAAAATAGATAGGGAGACAATATCTGATCGTCCCAAAGTTAAGAAACCTAAAGTTTTTGAAGGAATAAGGTTGTCTGAGCCGTCTGGTGGAACTTACAAGCTTCGCAGTGATGGCCAAAGTACTTCTGGTTACGGTATGGGGAAAAGTAGGGCTTCCCTGGTCAAGTTATTTGGTTCTAAAGCATAGAGGACACTCCCTGGCGAGCTTTCAGATGGAGAAAGGGAGAAAGAGGAAGAAGAAGACGAGGGAGAAGAGGAAGAAGAAGGGGAGAGTGCCACGGGAGGATACTATGCTCCTAATTTCAAAGTTGATGAGCTTCCTGCCATTCCTTCTGCTAAAGATTGGGAGCCTCCGGAAATCCCAGATGTAGATGGTCCTTTTACTTTGACGCTTCCTAGGGTTCCTTATAAGAGTGGTCTGCTCGAGAGGAGGGAGAGGGCGGCTTATGTTTCAGGCGTGGTGATGCCTTCTCATCGTAAGGAGATGGCTGGTGGCACTACCGATTCCTTCCACGATCACGGTCGTGAGATAGCTATTCAATATATGTCTTGGCAGGTAGATTTTATTATTATTATTATTATTATTATTATTATTATTATTATTATTATTATTATTATTATTATTATTATTATTATTATTATTATTATTATTATTATTATTATACATACTTGGATATACAAGCTAACCTTTCATTATTTTGGGTTTCTCTTCTTTCTTTTTTTTGTTCGCAGGATGATAATTTTTGCAGGTGGACGATTATGGAAAAGAGCCTAAGTGAAGCAAGGAAACAGGTGACAATGCTAAAGTGCCAGTGTCACAGATATGAGGGTAGAAATGGCACATTTGCATTCGGACACCAGGTTGAAGATCTTAAGACCGAACTTCAGATTGAAAAACAAAGGAACGGTATGGTGGATGCAGAGTTAGACCGTGAAAGGGGCAAGATACGAGATTTGGTGAAGTTGGCGGAAGACTGGAAAGAAAAGCATGATAATAGTCAAAAGAAAATTGAGGAGTTGATGTTGGAGTTTAGTGAGAAAGAGAAGTGTCACCTTGATGAGGTTCGTGAATTAAAAGAAAAAGTAGGCGAGCTTGCTGGTGAGAAGCGGGCTGTGTTGGAGGCTGTTCCAGAGTTTGTCCGGAAACTTCATTCGAGCCTTGAATTCAATTTGGCCATGGCTGAGGTTCAAAAGTTTGTTGTCCGTTTGGGTGTTCACCGTAACCTTGAGAAGTTACATGCTAGGAATTCTAAGTTGGACATTACTAAGTTTGAAGGGTACAATCCAGGTATTATATCTGAGCTTCAGAATGCGGGGGAAAAGTTTCGAAAGAAGACTTATGCCTACCTTACTCAGCTAGCATCTAGTTCGGGACTCTCGGCAGAAGACTTATTGAAGATTCCGGCTCCAGAGGCTACCTCTACTTCGTTTTCAGCTCCAGCTCCATCTACTTCTTAGGCTTTTCACTTTATATAGTTATGTCACCTCTGTTGGCTTTAGACGTATTTCCTTTTAATTTATATGTTGCCTCTGTTGGCTTTAGACATTTTCTTTTGAGTGCGCTTTGTGTTAACTTTGTGTCATGTTAGGCTGTTGAACAATTGTTATGTTGCTTGCCTTTGTTTTAAAGATGTTCGTTAACACCTTTGGTCTTATTTATACTTTATTCCATTTGGGTGATGAACATGTTAATTCCTATTTTGGTAGCCGGAGCGTTGCCAAAGATTGGTAATAGGGTAAGTTCTCTTATTGCTTTCTTACCTTTTTGCGAATTTCACGTGTGTATGTATGTGCACATTTCAATGCCAGAAATTAGGCTAATGCACTTCTAGTCCCAGTAGCCGGAGCGTTGCAAGGACTGTATAAAATTTAATTTTTATATATGTATGGTTTTTCGCATTACTAGTCCAAGTAGCCGGAGCGTTGCAAGGACTGTATGGAAATCCTTAATATTCATGAAACTGGAAAATTATAAATTTGCTTGAATTTTGAATGAAATGGAAACCTTTGATTTTCATGATTTTTTTGGGCCTGAGCCACTTGTACATGTTAGGCCGTGGGCCGTAATGTGAGAAAGTTAATACAAAGACGAATCATTCTAACAATTTGGTAGTGCATATTCAGATATTGCATTTTTTGAGTTGGCTTCCATTCCATGTCCTTGGGAGTTCTTCTCCCGTTGGTGTAGTTAATTTGTAAGATCCATTCCCGCAGGCTTCAGAGACTAAGTAGGGGCCTTCCCATTGCGGGCACAATTTGCCTTGGGCTTCTGCCTTACTTGCATCATTATTTCTGAACACGTAGCTACCTAGTAGGAAGGTTTCTTTATGTACTCGCTGGTTGTAGTACTTCTGCATCTGTTTTTTGTATTCAGCTTCCTTAATGGCTGCGACTTCTCGTCTTTCTTCTAAAAGGTCCAAGTTGGTTCTTAGTTGTTCTTGATTTTCCGTGCTTTTTATGAATCTTCTAGCCGTTGGAACACTAGCTTTAGCTGGGATCATTGCTTCTGTCCCATACACCAGGCTAAAGGGAGTTTCCCCGTTGCTGGTTTTGGGAGTGGTTCGGTGTGCCCAGAGCACTTGATGTAATTCGTCTACCCAACCATTTTGACTTCTTCCCAATCTTGCCTTGATTCCCTTAACTATCGACTTGTTTGCTGACTCCACTTGTCCACTGGCCTGTGGGTAGGCCACCGATGTGAAACTTTGGTGTATCTCAAGATTTTCACAGAAACTTTTAAACTTTCCTTCACAAAACTGCTTCCCATTATCGCTAACGATTGTTTATGGGATTCCAAACCTTGTTACAATATGCTCCCACACAAATTTTTCCATGTGTTTCCCGCTAATCGTAGCTAGCGATTTGGCTTCCACCCACTTGGTGAAGTAATCAATCGCTACTACTAAGAATTTGAGTCTGCCTGGGGCTGTTGGGAATGGTCCCACGATGTCTATTCCCCATTTGGTGAAAGGCCAAGCTGCAGTCACAGGTATTAGATCATTCTTGGGAGCCTTCTTTACTGAGGAGTGTATTTGACACGAGTCACAGGCTCTTATCTCTTCTTCAGCGTCCCTATGCATTGAGGGCCACTAGTATCCCATTCTTGTGATTTTGGCTACAAAAGTTCTTGGGCCAGAGTGGAGACCACAGGCTCCATAATGTATTTCTCGAATGACTTCCTTAGCTTGCCTTGGTCCTACACATCGAAGTAGGGGACCCAAGTATGATTTCTTGTATAAGCCTTCTCCCCTAAGTGCATATTGTGGAGCCTTCACTCTAATTCTTCTTGCCTGATCTCTGTCAGCTGGGAGTGTCCCATTGGTAAGATAGTCGATGATTGGTGTCATCCATGTAGGGCCATCTTCTTCTATTGGGGCTACCATCGGGCTTTCTTCAATGGAACTTCTCTCTAGGGTTTCCACCAACACTTTCTTAGTCAGGTGAGCAAACGACGTAGATGCCAATTTGCTTAAGGCGTCTGCTATCTTGTTCTTGCTCCTGCTGATATTTTGAATCCGAAAAGAGAGAAATTGTCGTCTGATTTGCCTTACCCTCTCCAGGTATTTTTTCATGACCGACTCTTTTGCTTCATAAGTTCCGTCTACTTGAAAAGCCACTATTTGTGAGTCTACAAAAGCGTGTATGTGCTTCACCTTCATTTTTTGGGCTATCCGGAGTCCTGCCAGTAGGGCTTCATACTCTGAGACATTATTGGTTGCCTTGAAGTTGAACCGAAGGGCATATGTGAATTCTTGGCCTTCTGGGTTAGTAAGTATCAATCCAGCTCCCGAGGCATCGGCACTAGAGGCTCCATCCGTATACAATTTCCATGTTTCTGGCTCCATAGGCTCCTCATACACTTCTTTTGTCGGGGTCTTCCTTTTTTGAGTAGGCTCTTTACTTGGTGTCTTTGCTAGGAAATCTGCCATTACCTGCCCTTTGATGGCATTCCTGGGGCGAAACTCTATCTCGTGCTCCCCAAGTTCGATAGCCCATTTGGCCAATCGCCCTGATACTTGTGGCCTAGTAAGCACCTGCTTTATCAGCTTGTCTGTGAGGACCTGGATTGGGTGAGCCTGAAAGTAGCGCCGGAGCCTCCTGGCAGCATGGATCAATGCCAAGGCCAACTTTTCAATTTCTGGGTATCTTGTTTTTGGACTTTGAAGCACTCTACTCACAAAGTATATAGGCACTTGCCCTCCCTTTCTTTCCGCTGTTAGAACTGCACTAATGGTTTCTTCTAAGGCTGCAAGGTAGACTTGCAAAACTTCTCCCTTGATGGGGGCTACCATCACCGGTAAATGCGTTATGTATTCTTTAAGTTCACTGAATGCCTTTTCTGCTTCTTCGGTCCACTTGAAATTCTGCTTGTCTAAGCAGCCTTTCAAAGTCTTGAAAAACGGGAGCGATCGTTCTACTGACTTGGATAGAAATCTGTGTAGGGCTGCTAGCTTGCCGTTGAGGCTTTGGATTTCTTTGAGAGTTCTTGGTGCCTTCATGTTGTGTATGTCTTTTATCTTCTCTGGATCTGCTTTAAACCTTTCTCTTGTTATCACGTGCCCTAGGAATTGGCCTTCTTCTACCCCAAATGAACACTTCTTGGGGTTCAACTTCATGTTTATCTTGAGGAGGGTTTTGAAAGTTTCGTCTATGTCTACTAACATATCTTCTTCATTGCGACTTTTGATAACCATGTCATCTACGTAGGCATCTAGATTGCGGCCTATTTGTCTTCTGAAGGCTTTATCAACCAGTCTTTGATATGTGGCCCTAACATTTTTCAACCCGAAAGTCATTTTTCTATAACAATAGATTCCATCATTCGTGTAGAATGCTGTCTTATCTTCATCATCTGGATGCATCTGGATTTGATGATAGCCTTTGTATGCATCTAGAAAGCAATTTAGACGGAATCCTGCCAACGACTCTACTTTCCAATCTATCTCCGGCAGTGGGTAGCAATCTTTTGGACATGCTTTATTGATATCAGTGAAATCCACACACATCCTCCAGCCACCATCATGTTTTCTGACCATCACTGGGTTTGCTACCCAGCTTTGGTATTTAACCTCCCTTAGTATTCCTGCCTTCACGAGATCTGCTCCTTGTTCGCAGGCTGCTTTGGCTCCATCCGGTGCTAAACTTCTTCTTTTTTGCTTTATTGGTTCCACATGTGGTCGGGTATTTAGCTTGTGTTGAGTGTCAAACTTTTCTCCATCAATGGTTATTTGCCGTGGGACACCAGTCATGTCTGCGGGGGTCCAGGCAAAAACTTCTTTGTGTTTCTCTAGGAGGCTTCTTAACTTTCTTTTGAATTCTTTTGGGAGTTGTCTCCCGATTAGCACATGTTGATCTGGGTACTTATCATTGATGAACAACTTCTCCGACCCTTCTACCTTGTTTGGCAATTCTCCCTTTGGTTTATCTTCAGTTACCTCAACATGGGCACAACAGTACTCCTCTTGACTGTCTGCCTTAATGCATCCAATACCGTAGGGTGTGAAGAACATGACCATGCCATGCATTGGGGAGGGAATAATTCCCATTTTTCGCATGGCTGTCCTACCCAAGATAACATTGTAAGGGGAGTCAGCCCAAACTATGAAGAAAGTTCGCATTTCTGTTCTTATCATCGGGATCATCCTCACTGTTACTTGCACGGTGATCTCCCCTAAAGACCAAGATCTTTCCCCTGTAAAGCCTACTAGTGGGCAAGAGATATTTTTCTTTGTTTTCCTTAGTGCATGCTGAAGCTTCAGGAAGCAGTGTTCATACATAATTTCACAAGCGCTTCCTGTGTCTACGTATACTCTTCTCATTGGGTGTTTCCCCATCACCGCGCTTACTATTAAAGGGCCTTCGAATGCTTCTTCTTCTGCTAAGGGGGGAAAGTTGATCATTGCCTTTTTCGAAGCCTCAGCCTTTCTTGCCTCTACTTTAGTATGCCTTACATCTGCTATGATTACCATGATTGGTTCTTCGAGAGGCTCTTGCTTCGTCTCTGAGGGTCCCGCCTGCTGTTTTCCTTTTGGACTTTGCGGTTTTTATTCCCCTCACCAAGCTAGAAAGCTTCCCAGTCTTCAACTCTTCTTCCATCCTCCCCTTCAATACCATGCACTCGTTGGTGCATGACCATGAGAATTGTGGCTATTCAGCAACCAAAATGTCTTTTGATCTTGGAATGTGTTGTAGAGTGCTATGGTTTCTTGTAGAGGTGCCATGTGGCCTATGGTATGGGTTGCTTCTATTTCTTTCTTGTCTGAAATTGTTGTTGCGACGTACCCTATCATCTCGTTCCCAACGCCTTCCTTCTAATGGGCCTGCAACATTCCCTGCCGTTTCTTGACCCGTCATAAATATATGGCATTTGTGTGTGACCTCTGTGTACAGTTCTGGTAGATCTCTAGATAGGAACTCCACTAGAGGCTTCCACCTTAGGCCATGCATAAAAGCAGAAATTCGTTGGTTTTCGCTAAGGCCTCTTATGAGGGAAGTCTCATCTGTGTATCTCGTTATGAACTACCGGATGCTTTCATTGTCTCTTCTCTTTATATTATGGGTCTCCAAGTGTATTTTCTTGTACTTTACTTGTTGGCTGAAGTGGGATCTGAATCTCCTTTTAAGGTCTTCAAAACTAGTGACACTTCCTACGGGTAGGCTTTCCAACCATGCACGTGTCGTATCCCTTAGGGTCAGTGAAAACATTTGACATGCTACCGGCACATTCCACTTCTGCATTCTTATCATGTCATTGAAATGTTTGAGATGATTGTCTGGGTCACCCTTCCCATCGTACATTTCGATGCCTTTTGGTAGCCCTCCCTCCGACAAAGGGTAGTCTTCAATCCATTGAACGAATGGACCCGAGTCCATCTTAACAATCATATCTTGTTAGCTGGGGTACCAAGTTGAGGATTGAGGAATGGGATAGTAGGGTGGCTGTGTAGTGTAGCTTCCGTTTGTTCCCATAGGTTGTGGTGTAGAAGATTGACCATTCATGTTATACCCATGTTGGGGAGTGAGTGATTGGTATTGTGGAACACAAGGTTGGGTGTATGAGATCGTCCCCCCAACGGGTTGGTGAGTAAGGTGTGGTTGTTGGCTTGTGACATTTAGGTTAGAATAGCCATGATATGTTGGGTTGTATGTTTGTCCCAAGGTTTGGACATATGAAGCAGCCAATGGTGGTAAAGTAGGGGCTTGTGCTTGTGCCATTGTGGAGGCATTTGTAGCTGGGCTGAAGTGGACCCTTGGCCTACTGTCTGACCGGGGGCGTGGGGGAGCTTCCGTTTCTATTTCCTCGTCGACTGCTTCACTCTCTTCTTCGAATAGACGTGTCCGTACACTTCTCAGATTCTTTTGCCGAAGGTATTCTTGTATCAATGGCTCCAAAACTTCCCACTGCTGATCTGTAGGCCGTGGAAAATCTTGTATGACTGGTGGATTTTGATTTGTGATTGGTGGATTTTGATTTGTGATTGGTGGATTGGAGTTTTCGAACCCAGGAGGTAAATTTGGGTTATCTTCCTCCATTTTTCCGTTACTAGATTATTTTTGAGTGCGGATGGCGCCACTTGTTTAAGGAAATATATAGGCTTAAGTTCTAAAGGGTTAATCTAGCTTAGGAAGGGTTGAAAGGTTGAATAAGGCTTGTTGGCGGTTCCCAACTGGTGTGAGATTAGTGAGATAATCGCAAGGCACCAAGCTTATATGAGAGTGTTTGTGTGTGTTTCATTTTGCCTTGAGTGAGGTTATGGTAAGGTATTTATAGAGCCTAAGGAAGGATCTAGACCTGGTCCCAAATCCATGACGCCATGGATGCCGGAAGTCGTTGAGCAGTGCGTCGTCTAGTGTAACAGACTCTTGTCTTCATGCAGTACGGAGGGTGTCAGATATATAGACGTCATGATATTGTCGTAGTCTATGGATGTGTATAGACGTCATGATATTGTCGTAGTCTATGGATGTGTATAGACGTCACGATATTGTCGTGGTCTATGGATTCCATAGCTTAAGGGTGGTAGCCTAAGTAGGCGGTAGCCTAAGGGTGGTAGCCTAAGTAGGCGGTAGCCTAAGGGTGATAGCCTAAGTAGGCGGTAGCCTAAGGATTACGTAAACTAAATCTTTCTTTAAGCATAGCCGTAGGTATACGTTATCAGTTAGCAATAATATTTAGTAGGATATGGTTTCAATTATATGAATATTTGAAAATAAAAACCATAAATGAAGTACTTGCTGTTACAATAGCATTCTGCATTGATCAATAACATTTGTTGATACCGATGGATATATGCACACGGGTTGGCGAAAAGTTTGACCATGGTGCACTATGATTCGAAGATATGCCCATGACATGAATAATATATAAAGTCCATTATCCTATTCGGTCACACACAAAGGCCGGTCGATAATCGATTTATGTACCTTCTAAAGAGAGATTAGTTAGTTAGACATTATGTTAATGTACCTTCTAAACAGACATTATGTTTAAGAATTTATTTTGGGTGTGCTTGGATCACTTGGAGGGTTCGAGTTTTACTCAAGGAAGGTGCTAAAGATCGAGATCGGAACTTTGGGTGTCTTCCCGGATAGTGAGATTCTATCTTGAATCTTTTAATCTTCATATTAAGGAAATCTTCAAGGGTATGTTTTCTTGTATTCATTCTCTTGAGCTTTTGTTTAACGAGATGATCCATGGGATAGATTTCGGTTGATAGAAAATTTTGTTGTACTATTGTTTATTGATTGCATGCCTCCGTTGCGTTAGATAGAACCGAAATCCATCATATACATGTCATTGTTCGTTTCTTTTAATGGTTGTAAGTGATTTTGAGTCTAACGTCTAAGGATTTGTTGTGTTTTCATCTTTCAAAAAGCAAATAACGTTAATTGCAGGTCAATCTAAGGATCGCTTTATATCATTTTCATGACACTTTGCAGGTACGTTTTCTATACACAATTCTGTATCTATTTATATATATGATTGATTTGATTGTGCATATGTTTTTAATGTGTATGTTATAGTAAATTTGTCACTATTCCCTTTAGTTTGTGTGTTCCAGTTTCAAAGGGTTTGTTTTTTGGAGTTAATTATGCAGCAGTCATTACCATGAATGTTACAAGACATACTTTCTATTGGTATGGTATAGTGTGTAAAACCCTCCATATGTCATTAACGAATCCACTGAATACTTTCCATTGCTCTGCATTTGCAAATGTATATACAAGTTAGGTTTGCTACATGAAATCCTATTTTGGTTTACTTGAAGGATCTCTACATCAAGATTCTAGAACTAGCGGGTTAGTGTGATCCCCTATTGCTCCTGATTGTTACTATGTTTTTTGCTTTTATAGTTCACTTGTGTAAGTATCATCTTTCTTATATATTCTTTTTGACATACTTTAATAATTTAAACGAGAACAATATAACAATGAATAAACGAAAGTGCAAGTATCCTAATAAATTAACAAAAGTGCAAGTATGTTTAAAGTACTTGAAACTTATATAAATTTTTAATATGTCAACCCACTAACCCATAAGACTCAAGAACCCATTACCTGTTTGACTTGAGATCAATCCGCCAACCTACAAACCCACAAGCCATATGACATGTTTAAACTAAATTAATTCACCAACCCATTTAACCCATCGGTCGATTTCCTGTGTCTTTGGGATGAGTTTGGGTTAACGGATTGACAAAGTTGGGTTGAGATTTCTATCATGATTTTGATATCAGGTGGAGTTTAAGTTGGGTATTTTTAACCCGTAAAATCGAACCTGTCGACCCTGACCGGACATCCTATGTATACTATATCCTTTATAAAGAAAGTTTATGACTTTTTTAAGCTTAATAAAACCCTTATTGAAATAGAAAAGCTCATTATAACTTAAAAACGTATTTATAAATGACTTATATATACTTCTTTTAGATTGACAGAAATACATACATTATGCCATTTTAGATTTTATAAATATATACCTCTAAGTAGTTTATAGACAATAATGGTTATCCAAATAAATCTACTCCTAATTTGAAGTTACATGCATGTTAAGATGCAACTCAAACCTCTTTAACAACCCCCCCCCCCCCCCCACACCCAAAAAAAAAAAAAAACCAAAAACCCAGCCATACTAATGTTGGAAGTGGGACTCAATCCCTGGTAGAATGTCCCAAGGTCAAAGACTTTATCAGTAGTCTATCAACCTAATTGGCTACCTGTAATATCGTTAATGAAATAATATACAACATAGTTATCTCAACCCATAAATAATTACAAATATCATTTAACATCAATTAATTTTACACTTACCACCACACCACTACTACCGTTACCGACGCTCCCACCACTCATTGCCGCCACCACCGTCACCCGTCACCGCCATTACCGCCGCCACCTATTACCGCCACCCGTTGACACCACTCTCACACCGTCGTCGCTACCACCATCGTTGTCACATTGAACGAGTATACGTAAATAGATTTTAAGTTACTTTATTTGACCAAAATACTCATTAACTTATTTGGTGTATTTATATTTTCTTAATTTCAATTATAAAAATTAAATAAAAGATGTTTTATAAAAGTAAATAGATTTTAAGTTACTTTATTATAATATTAATAATAAAAAAATAATAATAATGATAATGATAATAACATAAAAATAATAGTAATAATAATAACAACCACAACCATCACAATAACTAATGTATATTGATCTACTTCGAAAACTTAAAAAAATAACCGTAAAACATTGTACTGTAATCAAGAGCATTTTAAAAATATACACAGAAAATAAGTGATGCACTTTGATACATAACCAATAATTTTTTTTAAAAGAAGCAAAAATAAAATACAACCATTTATAATCTCGACTATTTTATGTGTTGATAGACACAACCGATAACATTTATAATCTCGAGTATTATATATATGTTAGAGTATTATATGTTTGTTGAGTGTGCAATTATGCATCTATATGTTCTTGATATTTAAGTTTTATATAGTTTGTTAAAATATATTATAATAGCATCTAGATTTAATTTATAAATCAGCTCCAATGTTCTAATTATGGATTAACTGAAGTACATATAAAAATTGGATCGTGCATTAGACATGCAAGTCATATAAAAGTAACTAGATCTATACCCGATCGGTGACCGGGTCAACCCACCAAAACCCATATGACTTGAAGTCAACCTGTCAATTTATCAATCCATCAACTCATATGACTTGAAATCAATGCTCAAAACTATTTAACCCGACAAACCAATTTTTTTAAGTTGGTGACTGGGTATGGGTTTACGGATTGAGAGATCTAGATTAAGATTTCAAACTTGATATTGATATCAGTTCGAGTTCATTTTGAATATTATCAATCCATCAACCGAACTCGTCAACCGCAATTAACTACTTTATAAATATACTTATATTTGTTTAGGTTACTATTTTATATAAAGTTATTTACACGTACATTAAAAATTTTTAAGTTGACGGTTGGTGAAGTCAACCATCATTGCCCTCACCCGTTTTTCATGAGTGAAAGTTTATGAGCATCATTTTTAAATCTAAATTTAAATCTTCGGATAAATATTCACCATTTTATGCATTGCACGAATACTATTCTTGGTTTTAAAAATCGCGCTTTAAGCGCGATTAAGTATTAAGCGTTGGTAAGCGCTAGCTTAAACGCTTTATTGTACATTAAGTGTAGAGTATACATAAAGCGTGCGATTTTTGCGATTTTTAGCGTTTTTTCAATAAGCGCTAGGCGCTAAAAAGCGTAAGATTTTTGTAAAAAAGCGTTCTAATTTTTGTATTCATCTCCTTGTTGCTGTAAAAAGTGAAGATAAAAGTGATTAGGGCTCTTAGTTTAACCTTAGAACCTTAGAACCTTTAAGCAACCTACTTTTGAATACCTATCTGGCCATCTTCTGTGATTTTTAGTTTCTAGCTGTTCTGTTGTTTTGCTAGTTAAAGGTGCCTATGCTACATGAAAGAGTTTTTGATATACATATATAATGGCATTGATGGTATTTTATATATAATGGTGTTTTAGTATTATTTATGTGTTATAAATACTATATATATAATTTATAATATTTTTATAAAAGTGTACGCTTCGCGTACGAAAATCTCACCGCTTTTCGGCTTAGCGCTTTACGCTTCGAAAATGGACCTTATCGCTTTTGTGCACTTAGCGCTTTTTAAAACCAAGATACTATTGTAGTTTGTGAATAAAATCTTTACACGTTAAATTAAGATGTGATTTAAATTGAAACACATATTATTGATTGTTTGAATTAAATTTTGGCCTACCCGATAATGGTATCTTATTTTTTTTATTTTAAAATTCAAAACATATCTAAAAAAATCATATATCTCAGAAATGACATTAGATTGCTACATTTTTTAACCAAACTTATTTTTTTATTATCATGTTTGATTAAAGCCAACATGCTTTAATATGACGCCTTCCTTCTTAAAATATGTCTCTTATTAAGAGATTGAATGTTAAAATTATTATAGGTTCAAGTTAAAAACAAATCATTATACTTTCTATATGCAGTGTCAATGATATATAGAACTATTCCCTCTCAATTCACGGTTGGTGATCTGATAATGAAATAAACCTATATATGTATCACACATTGAAACTTGACCAAACCGGAAATCCGACCTGAAATCGTCATAGATTTTTAACCCGTCAACCTGATTTTTTGGATTGGGTCCGGTTGGGATCTTAGTTTAATTAAGTTGACTCATAAACCAAAACATTTAAAATCAATTTGTTTATTAATTAACGTCGACCTATATGACCCAAAAGCAACTCATTTGACCTACAAACCAACGAACACACTTGACCCAAAAATAACTTATTTGACCTACCAACCCGTCAACCTACTTGACCAAAAAACAACTCATTTGACCTAAAACAAACTCATTTGATTTGTGAACCCACATGACCCAAAAAACAAACCCATTATAATTAAATAGGTCAACCCTGGTCAAGTATAAATTGAGATTTCTGACTCGAAACTTTTGGTGGTTGGTTCATAATTAACATTGCGCCATAAGTAATGTGTTATTCCATACTTCTATAATTTGCGTTAAAAAAAATATCTCCACTATATTAGATGATTATATTCTTTCATCATTTTATAATTATATATCTATATTATATTTAAAAAAATAACACTACCCCTTAAATATTTAATATTTTCAATTAGCACCCCTTAAATTATTTTCACATGTACTACCCTTTAATAATAATGTTAAATTACATTATTAATCGTTTATCTTTTAAAATATCTTCATTAATTATTTATATCAATTATCTATACAACTCGACGCTTCTACCACCAACAACCACCCCAACTATCACACCGTCGTCGCAACGACCACCGCTACATTGCGCGAGTACCGTGCTATTCTATATTTGTTTTAATTATTGATCTATATAAAGTTGTTATGATATTTTTATTCATATATGGACAGCTATTAGACAGTTTCATAGATATATTACACACTAAATTTACTTCAACGTAGTATGTATATTAACCGCAACTGCCTTAATAGCGCAGTGGCATCCCTATGTTGCAATGAAGGTTTGGGCTTTGGGAGACCAGAGTTCGAATCCGAGCAATCAAAAGTTTCCCCCCAATTTAGTGGCGTGCATTTTGTAGCGGCTAAATTGGTGTGGTTTTCCCTCCCTTGTGGTTCCCTGACTCGTGGATTGGTCGCTAGTGACTGCCTGCCCAATTGGATGTAACGGCTAGCCGTCCCGTGACACGTATGTTCAAAAAAAAAAGTATGTATATTAACCATATTCGAAAATATTATTAAATAAGTATTCAATTGTTTATTTAATTAGAATCAAAATTTCAATATGTTTTAGTTGGATCTTATACGAATTCGTTCTTTTATACTAATAGGCTAAACATAGTTTTGGATAACATAACTCTATTATGGATGCAATTTTGTTTAAACGGTAACTTGATGTGTCTTTATTATCCATGTTTTATTTCTTAATAACTAATTGGCTTTTTAATTATGGATGAATGCATTATTGCCACAATTAACTATCAAAGTTGACTTTTAATTTTAATGGTTAAGATTAACTTGTTGATTTATTTTTAATGGTTTAATCGTTGTAATGGTAGCTATATATATATATAATTACCATATAGTATATAATTACCATAATCTAACTTTTATGTATTTAATAGTTACTATAATTACAAAGCATATATTAAATAAAATAAAAGAGTTACCATATTTAAAGTAGTCAAAATTGACTTTTAGTTTAAATGGCCTAGATTAATTTGCTAATGAATTTAGATGGCTAGGATTAAAAGTTTCATTTATTTTTTTCTCTAAGTTCTACTAACAATATATATATATATATATAATGGCATATACAAGTGTAGTTTCAGGTCGTCGTTTTTTTTACCTCATTGACAATTTATGAATGTGATGAACGAATCCAAAATTTATTAATGATTACTAGAGGTCGTATTATTTATTACTGTGTATAAGATAACTAGGTACATATTGAATGCTGAGATATTATCCGAAGTTGGATAATTTTAGTCCACCAAGTTATACTCAATCTCAAGATTTAGAGAACTCATTTGTTACTTGACTTTGTTTTAGACGTGAAGTTTGTTCAAATAGACTAAACTGTTAGAAAAAAAAACTTTATATACAGTTGTCTAAATAATGTTATTATCTCACTAAATTTAGTTTTCTTTACAACATTTAAACTAGCAAATTGCCACTTTATTGTCTATTTTTTGGAATTGGTATGCCATCTCTTCAACTCCTTTTCTTCATTTTTTTCACCTTTTCGATAGATGGTGGGAGAAACTTATGTGATGTATAACAATAGAGTTACTACAAATGAGGGATCAGCTTCAGATCCAAGATATTAGGTACTTCAAGTGCTCAAAAGAGGCCATTAAGCATCGTCAACTCTGTTTTAATTTATGCTGACAATTCATCCATGGGCATTGGAAGAACTCGGTGATTATATATTGGTCCCGTATAGTAAGTAACTTGGGATCAGTTTTGTGCATGGTTAGTTTCAATTTGCAATGTATCCGATTTTTTCTTCTACAGTCTTTTTGCATATCTTTTCTTTGCTGTTGAACAAGAACATGGATCATTTTACATTGAAGCATATTTATTCTTAACATGAGGAAATATCCTATCAAAGACATAGTGATAACATTCGTTGAGTAACATGTAAAGTATGCTCATCACATCATCTTGCGCGTTATGAATTATTTTCGCTGCAAAGGCGCAGGTACCATGCTAGTATATATATGAAGGACAAAGCTTAAGATGAGCTAGCCTAAAACATTACATCACAAGAAGAGGATTTAAAAGTCACTCTTCCCATCTAATGTTTATCTTACGATTCCTACTAACGAACTAATGGAAGGAATAGTAGACAATACAATCAAAAATATCGCCACCTCGATCTAGTCTTTAATTGTAGGCTCGAAGAGTGACTTTAATAAATTGATTTTATCACACTATTCATAAATATATTCCTGCACAATATATAATACTAATAGGGTTTTGTTACACTTAACGTTTAGGGTTACAATACTAATAGGGTTTTGTTACACTTAACGTTTAGGGTTACAGTTAAGATGTATTAATTAGTTGTACAATTATTATAAAATTTAGATGGTGGGATTTTGATATGGAAAATACAATTTTTTTATGCACGTTAAACGCAGTTCCAAGGGTTGCATTTAGCATTTTCCATACTAATATACAAGTTTCGAAAATATTAATAAATCTTTATTGATGGTTTGGAAGGGACAAAATGAAAAGTATATAGGGGTTTAAGAGAATAAACCCATAAATATGAAGTTAGAGTTTCTTGGGGTTGATCCAAATTGAATTTAGTAAATGAAAGGTCAAACCATAGATCAATTTACTATATCAATTAAGGTACAACCAAACAAGATGCCAAAATCTTTATTTTATAAGTATGTAGTTAGGGTTATTATTTGGGTTGATCCAAACTTGAATTAGTAAACCGGCCAAAAGCCAAGCTGTAAACCAATTTACTATCTCAATTAAGGTACAACCTAAACAGAACGTCGATATTAGTTACGAGTATAACTCAGTTTGGGTATTTCAGATTTGTTTCAGTTTTTTCAGATTCAGTTCTGTTTTGTCATTTGGAGTGATTTTTCAGATTTAGTACTTCTGAAATGAAAAATATTCTCTCACTGGACAGTATCAGTTACAACTTCATCAGCATGCATCACTCTTCTTACTACAAGCGTTTCTCCAACATCTGCACCTACACATGCCTCTTCACTTTCATCATCATCATACACTGGTTCACCTTCTAAAGTATCAACATCTGGTAAGCTTTCAATCTCTTTAACAGTGAGTGCACGCTGGTTGGGACAATGCGCCTGGAAGTGACCAAAACCATGGCACTTGAAGCATTTTCTTTCAACTGGCTCTTTTGATCCTCCAGTTTCTTTCTCCTTTCCTCTGAAGGATTTCTGACCAGTTTCACTGAGCTTAAGAACTGGTTGACTGGAAATGGAAGAAACCTTAGTGAAAGGTTTGTACTGGACCTTCTTTTTCAGTTGCTTTTCAATCTGGAGGGCCAGTTTGCAAGCACCTTCATAAGTCCAGATAGGATGCAATTCTATCTTCTCAGTAATGGTAGCATTCAACCTACCAAAGAATCTGGCGATAGTATGCTCTTCAGTTTATTTCACAACAGTTCGAGTCTTCAGTTGCTCGAATTCTCTAATATACTCCACAACTTCTTTAGTACCTTGCTTCAGATTATTCATCAGAAGATACTGGTCTTGTTTGTATAAGGAACAAACCTTTTCTGCATAACTTCTTTCAATTTATTTTTCGATAAAAGGCTGTCAACCCTTGTTAACTTGCATTAATCAATAACAAAAACATGCAACATGGCTGGAGTGCTAGTTGACTTACAAAACGTCTAAGTAAACGAAAATACACTAAGGTGTAAGACAACACACCCCAAAGAGAAACTACCTAGTTATTACAAGCATATAACAAACTAGGAAAATTAGAAAGAAGGTCTATTTTCGAATGAGTGAAAACGGCAGATCCCATGAATCAAGAAACTTTTCAACTCAGTCTAGTTTTCTTGAACCTACAGATGAGTAGTTTAAGGCGAACCGTGTGGATAATCACATTAATGAGCTGATCTTTCGACCTTTTTTGTTGGCGAAACAGTCAAGCATTTTATTCTTGCCAGATAACGTAAGTTGTAGCCGCTAAAAGAAGCTTGGCTGCTACGCTCTGAATTGACCTCTTATAAGCCATAATCAAAAGCCCGTCAACAACCGAATCCCAATCATTAGTAACATTAGATAATTCAGCTTTCTGCTTTACCGTGTTCCAAACCTCTAATGAAAAAGGACAACTAAAGAAAAGGTGAGTGTGCGAATCAGGCTCTAACTCGCGCATAAAGAACAACTTAGCCCACCTCTTGAGGCATCCAAATCCCATTGTAATAACAGGTCTTGTGTCTGCAATCTACGTTTGAAAATTAAGCATAATATGAAGTCATGTTTGGGTATACTGTGAGCGAACCACACAATTTGGTGCCAAGGGACAAGAGCTTCTCTCGGCCTTAAATCTTCTCAAACAGTAGACACCCAAAAATCCTGCAAAATATCATTTCTATCCTTCCATAATAGCTTATCATTGATGGAATTATTCAAAATAGGAACCTGAATATTATGAAAATGGGCACTCCAATATGTTGGCCGGGCAAATAGGTTTTAAAGGTTTCTTTCTCGTCAAATTTTACTATGTAAGGTGTCGTCCCTAAAAACCTCCTAATGCAATTACTAATGGTGTAATTAATTACTAATCAGAGGATTATGAATACCACCTATAAATTTAAGTGGTTTTGTCCAACGTGGCTTGCCAAATAAGTATTCCACTACTCTCATGCATATATATACTCCATTATTTCCTTAAAAACAACAACTTTTTATTTAAAAGAAGTCCAAAATAATCCCAAATCGGGGTTGGATCATCACGACCCCAGAAACCCTAAATCCACCCACCAAATTGAATCAATCAAATCAAGAGCTCAGCATTGTCAAAATCGATCGAAGCGTGAAACCCCTGTATGTTACTGACTGTAATCTCATTTGTAAATCCCCTGATAAACCCAATCTGGTTTCCCCCCATAAGAACCCAGAAACCCTAAAACGACCCAGCAGTCAAATTATGAATTCATCATCTTCAATTTGATCCAAGCGTCAAACCCCTCTATGTTATTATGAATGTGGGTACAAAATATTTCCGCGCACTTCTTGGACTATGAAGAACCCAGGTAGGAGATTCCTTGCATGTCCGATTTTGGTAAGCCAATCCAAGTAATATAGCTACTATATTTATGTTTGATTTTGTTAAATGGAATTAAAGTTGATTTTGTATATGTAAATAAAGTTGAATTTCTGTATATACCATATTTCAGTCAGGATTCTAAGAAGAAGTGTGGAATGTACAAATTCCTTGATGATGAGCTACCATGTGGCTATTACAAGGACTTAGTTTATGGAATGCACATTAATCTCCAAAGGTTGAAGGACAAGGATACAGGTGACATGGATGGACATGTAGAAACTGCAAATTCACAAAGTGAGGATTTGAAGTTAATGGAGTTGCTCACCATTACGAAATCAAAAAACAAAATCTTTCAGAAAATTTGTTTCTGTTTGTTACTAGTTGTGATGTTCTTGTGTATTGTCATTGGTGCTTTGGTGGCCTAGTGTTGTAACCAATGTCAATTAATCTTCTTTTTTTTGCTTGTTAATGGAAGTGGTAACTTTTTGAATTAACTTACTTTGGGATTTATTGTAGTGAAAGTAATTGCATATTTTTCCAAATATTTGCAGTTTTAGAATAGTGTGATGTGTTGTGTGTGATGTGTTGTGTATTTTACAAAAATAAGAAGGCTTAAGCATAACAAGTAAAAAAGTGGCATAACCATATTCAGATTACACATAATTTACATACAAAATTAGGCATACAAGCCTGGGTCATCATTGTTTCCTGCCACATATGGTACATACACCATACTAAGACCTACAAGTCCATCCATGCTACATTACTACTTAATAAATACCAAAAGCATCCCATAATTGGTTAGAGTTGCAGCTGCAGTGTACCAACCTAACATATTTTACATAACATAATGGGATCAACATTGTTTCAAACACTACCATGGTTTACAGTTCAAGAGCAGTTTCAATTGTGTTGCCTGGGCCTTCAACATGTTTGGATAACTTCCAAAGCATAATTCTTTGGCTTGGTGGTCTCTTTTTCAAGGTTGCTGGTTCATTCTTCAAACTTTTTTGTGCTGCAACAGATTTCCCCATCACTTCTGAAATTGATTTTGTTTTGTTTTGGGTGTAGTCTAAAGGGGTTGGTTTGCATGTCCTTCCTTGTGGTTACAGAAACTTGTTGAAGTGCTTTCTTTGCATCATCTTCAGCTAACTTCTTTCTAACTGCTTGAATTGCTCTACTCCTTTGAGCTTCCTGTGCACTTTTGGTCACTACAATTTCTCTACTTGCCTGAAGTGCCTCCTCTGCTAACTTTTTCCTAACATCTGCTATTGCCCTCATCTTCTGAGTCTCTTCTGCAATTGGCAATGAATACACATGTCTACCTTTAACTGCTTTCTTCTTTGGACCCTCCTGTACACTTGAGGTTGCATCAACTTGAAACAATCTTTTCAATCCCAGACCCCCACCTTCACTTGCAGCTTTTGTTGTCATACTTGTACTTCCACCAAACTGGTACTTGTTTTTTAATGCATTCAATGCTTCCCTAGCTTTTTGCTTCTTTTGCAAATCTTCAATTGCACTAGGAGGAACAACATCTTTAGGCCAAATGGGAACTGGGATACCATCAGCTCCACCTATGAATGACGATACTTATGAGGGCCTACATATATATATATATGTATAAACATATATTAACTTTTGTAACTTATGAATAACAATAATTATTAGATTATATATAAATAAAATGTTAAATAAATGAAGGCATATACATATAGGGCTATTAACTTGTGTTACTTATGAGTAACCCTAATTATTACATTGTATATAAATAAAATGAAAAATAAATGAAGCCATACCTTGGGTTTTAACTTTCTGGTAGCCAGCACTAGTAACTCCCAATGCAGCACTTGCCCTAGTTATGGAAGATTGGGAGCCAATGACCACATTATCTTTGGATAAAAGATTAATTTTGGGGCCTGCACTAGTCCCTTTACTTGATGTATCTTGTAAGATTTTACATTTGGTCCATTTTGGTTTAGGCAAAGTTTGTTTCCTCACAACAAATCTTGGTGGTGTGGTTTGGCTTTCTTGGGTGGTAATTGGGGTGGTTTGGGATTGGTCATTTGGTTTGTTTTGAGCTGCAGGTGACTATTGGTTATTCAATGACACATTTGCCTGCAACCCACCATCTCCTCCTACAGATACACTGGCCTGACCCCTTGATTGACTCCCAAGTTGAATGCTAGCTTCAGCAACTGGTTGACCATCTACTCTGACAGATGTAAACCCTCTAGTCTGTTTTTGATGAGGGGGTTGCCCATCTTTCCTTGACCTTCCAGGCAGATTTTTTTCCTTCTCAGGGGCACTTGCTTCTTCATTCTTACAGTATCTCTTGTTGTGTCCAGGCTGACCACATTTTTTACATGTCATGATAATGCCTCCTCTAGACAATCTCGTAAAATGCTCAATTGCTTTCACTACTCCACCTTCATGTGTTGCCCTTCTCCTTTTTTTCTTTGGCCTCCCTGGCATTACTCCAGGATGAAGGGGCAATAGCTTCTCATGGTCATAAAGATTCCATTGTGACATGCCACTAACAGGCATAATGAAGGTGCTGTATGTTTCAATATACTTGTCTCTCTTGAACCACCCACGGACAAAATCTTCTGGAGACCTACCTAATTTGAAAATGACTGCACATGCATGGGGACAAGGGATACTTGATAGCTCCCACATCCTGCAGCTGCAGTGTCTGTATGCATCATTAACCTTGAAAGACTCATTCAATTGCCTTACTTCCATTCATTTCTTGAACCACCCACGGACAAAATCTTCTGGAGACCCACCTAATTTGAAAATTACTGCACATGCATGAGGACAAGGGATACCTGATAGCTCCCACATCCTGCAGCTGCAGTGTCTGTATGCATCATTAACCTTGAAAGACTCATTCAATTGCCTTACTTCCATTCATTTCCACCACAATGAAATACTTTCCAGGATCTGTCATGGTTAGGGTACATTAGATGTGTATATATTTATATTTATAACTATGAACTGACAAAATTAGTATTGGTAAAATACCTATGTTGATCCTTCACCCAATTTAGCTTTTGAACAATGGAAGGACTGATATCTGTTTTCCACCTATGGCACAACTCCCTCATCACACCTTGCCTTTCCATAATAATCACCCTTATTGATTCAAACAGTGTGATGATTGGCTTGTTCCTGATAGTAAGAATGACTGAGTTGAAGCACTCACTAAATCCATTCTCTACATTTTCACATGTTCTATTTAACTTAAAGAAAGCCCTGCTCCATGATCTTGGATTCATTTCCATCAAGTATTGGTAAGCATTAGGGTTGCAAGCCCTTATTTCTTTCATGACCCTCTCAAAAATTTGTGGATAACTTGCCTTAGAGGCTTGCCAGAAAAGATTCCGAAATGTACTCCACTAAACTTCTTCCTAAATGACTCATATATGTGTCTTGCACATTGTCTGTGTTCAGCATAAGGCATTGCAGTTTTCACAACTTGAATTAACCCCTATTGGATACAAGTTCAGAATATGAAACGACATTATGTATAGAAATATAAATATTTATGTACTTAGTAAAATGTCAATATATATATATATTTATATTGTATACAAATAAATTAAATATATATAGATTATGTATACCAAAAAAATTCATATATTATGAATACATATTATAAATATATATAAATGAAATATATATAAATTAAAATGTCATATATTATGAATACACATTATTAATACACACCTTGTGTTGATCAGACATAATGGTGATACCCACACCAGCTTCAATTTCCAAGTCATTGGCTAGAAGTTCTAGAAACCAAGTCCAGTTATCAGTATTCTCCACACTCACCAATGCCCATGCTATTGGATATATGTGGTTGTTGCCATCTCTTCCAATTGCAGTCAAAAGCTCACCAGTGTTAGGTCTCTTAAGGAAACATCCATCAAGAGCAATGACCTTCCTACAACCCACCTTCCAACCTTGTTTTAATCCCTGTAAGCATATGTACATCCTGTCAAAGTATACCTTCTTATCTGGATTCCTTGTCACTTGAAGATTTACAGTTGATCCTGGATTTGAAGACAACTCATCAGCATAAGACCTCAGCATACCATAGTGGGCTTCTAAGGATTTTGTGTACTCATTCAGTGCATAGTTCTTGGCTGCCTTACATTGGTTTGCAGAAACAAAACACTTATATTTCTTCATCACTAGATCAGCTATTTCACATAATTTAATACCAGGGTGTGCCCTTATCTTGTTGCCAAAATGTTTCCCAAGCCACTTGTAGTTGATCAAAGACCCAAACCTAAAGTTCATAGCACATGTATGGTTATCAACTAAAGAAGCTACTTGGAAAGAGTTCTCAGTATTCATCTTTCTTGCAAAACATCTCCATGGACACTTGGCCTCTTCATCCTTGGTAGTAGCTGGCTACATAAACTGCTTCCTTTGTTTTCCCACAGTGGGGTCTTTTAGTGTAGGAGGTCTTTGGCCACATCTAGCAATAACCTTCTTCTGTGTACTTTTCTCATACCATATGGTAAACCCATTGGCTAAACCATAGTAAATCAAACACTCCTTAAACTCCAAGTGGCTAGGAAATTTTTCACCCATTATAGGTTTCTTCTTTCTCCAAGGCATGCCAGCATTGTGAACTGGCCATTTCTCCAATTGTTCAACCTTCTTGAATGGGTCTTGGAGCTCTTTATCTACATCAACCTGCATTTTCCTGAGTAATTGTTGTATGAACTCATCATGCTCAACAACTACATCATTATGTTCCATTGGTCTATCTGGCATGTTATCACCCCCCAATTTCGGAAGCTTCTTCATTTGGGGAGACTTTTTAGCCTGAATTTTCCTAAGCTTGACGTCCCTCAATTCATCTTCACCCTCAGACAAAAGTTCTATAGAAGCTGCCTCACTACTACTGTCACTATCAGAAACATATTCACCTTCAACATTGAAATCACTGTCATCACTGTCAGTGTCAGCTACTTGTTCATTTTGGTTGTCATCACATCCATCATGTGACTTGCCAGCTTCCATGTCAACTTCTTTGCCTTTCCCTTTATCTTGGAACAACTTCCTGACAACAGTATTGGACCCTTCTTCCATGTTATTCTTACTAGGTTCATCATTAAGAGTTAAATCCTCAATTGCATCATCTACATCCCTGTTTCTATCCTCTACATTGGCATCATCTACATCACCATGCAGAAACACATTATGTGTCCTATCTGCAGACTTACACTTACTAGACTGACCTACTTCCATTTCCCCACTGTCTTCTACTTCCCCTGGGTTTTTTGGTTCTTTGGGCTTTATAGCACAATACTGATTCATGTAATCATCCTCCAAATGGTTCAGGTAAATTTGGATAGTACCATAGCATTCAGCAAGATCAAACAAACAGTTTAAGTCACTGTCATCACTTACCTTCATCAACCCACTTTCAAACTCATTCCCAGGAATTACAAAGTACAAACCCACAATTATTGACTTAGTTTGTTCTTCTAGATAATCACAAAATTCTTCAAATGAAGTGACCCTTGCAGTACGTAACACTAGGTCTATTCCACTTTCATACCTCAATGGATAATAAAAAAAACACCCCATCGAAATTTACTTTGAACTCATAACCTCTATAACTCATCCTAAAATAAAAAACAGAAACAAAAATATTATTTAAGTATTATAAAATAATAAAATTTTGGGCAAATATTTTATAATATATGTACATACGTTGTTCAACCTAAACCCCCATGCAAGATTATCTGCTCATCGTGACCTATATTATTTTATTTTTTTTATTTCCAGATTTTCCCAGGTTTAGGTTAACACATAAAAAAAAGTGTTCAAATTTGCGAATTTTAATTACCTAATAGACATCTACAACGTATATTGTATGAAACCCCCATGTTTTAACCACCCATTAAAAACCCTAATTTTAGGTCAATTTATGCCCCCTTTTTGCCAGATGCAGGTTAACACATAAAAAACAATGTTCATAATTAGACATTTTAAGAATATAATACAACAAAAAACCCAATATTCGATGAAAACCCCCTCGTCATCAGCACCTATTAAAAACCCTACTTTTTAAGTTGATAAAGCATAATATATTTACCTGTAGACTCTAACAATCACTGGAAGTGTTTCAGATCATTCCATCGTTACAACCGAAAAATTAGGGTTTCTTCGTTGATTCCGATGATGATATTGTACTTGGAGACAAAGTGATATGTGGGTGTTTATTTAAAGAAGTATAAAGAAGAAAGTGAGAGAAAGTGATGTTTCAGATGTGTATATATAAACTATATGTGTATATGGAAAGTGATAAAAATAATAGTTTTTTATTTATAAACGTGCGGGTGGAACGGGGGAAATATCCCACCCTTTTTCGGTCAACAAGTCAAGAGGAAAATGAACGTGGCACGGAGAATAATACGTGGCAGGGTGACATGGCAGTCCAGGTCAACGGGCAAAGTCAAACACGTACAAAACTGGTCAAACAAAACTGGATAGTGGTTTTGATACCCATATTAGATCGCGATTGCACACAGTTGAGTCACATTAGGAGGTTTTTAGGGACTATACCTTACATAGTAAAATTCGACGAGAAAGATACCTTTAAAACCTATTTGCCCTATGTTGGCCATATCCAATTACCATCAAGAATAAGATCTGCAACTTTAGCATTAAATTGGAAACCCGACCTTATAATTGTTCTAGCTAATACATGATCTCCCAATGGACTTTGAGAACACCATGAATCATATCATATAGAAGCAGTTAAACCATTGCCAATAGTGAACCACAAATACCTTCGAATTAAAGGTCTAAGCTGAAGGATTTTATGCCAACTCCTGGACAAGGAATCTCGTATCGGTATCTCCCATAAAGTTTTGCCTTTAAGCTTATAAGAATGAACTCATCTTACCCAAAGAGTCTCTTTGTGTGCCACAATATTCCAGATGTGAGAGCAATGTGTGTGAATATAAGTAAGTAGTGAAGTTATAAATGAGCAAAAGATATCCTAAATCGATCAACTTCCTTCATTTATATAGACCTAGGATCTAACTAACTATGCGAGTTTGTAGGGATCTTCCAAGTCTTCAGCATTTGAACGTTGGAGAGTATCTTACCCAGTCAAGTGAACGTTGCAGCCCTCCTCATCGTGCTGAATTCAACTTGAAGTCCGATTATGCTGGGAGTCTTGGTCTTCTTTTCGTATTGAATATTAATCCCATGTGTGGAATCCTTTGTTTACCATTTGAGATATTTTCCTTGGCATTATACCCAATATTCTAGAATCTGCACACTTAACTCATGTGGAAAATAATAATAACAAGTAATTCATAACGTTAGTGAGATAATAAATCATCAGAATATTCACCAATGTCAAGATCTTGATATCTTATGATCTTAAGCTTTCAAGATATTGGTACCTACTTTATTTGGCAAGCTTCTTTTAGCGGCTACAACTTACTTTATTTGGCAAGAAAGAAATGCTCGATTGTTTCATCAACAAAAAAGGTCGAAAGATGAGCTCTTTAATGTGATTATTCACACGGTCCACCTTAAACTACTCACCTGCAAGTTCAAGAAAACTAGACGAGTTGAAAGATTTCTTGATTCATAGGATCTGTCGTTTTCACTCATTCGGAAGTAGATCTAATCTCTAAATTCCTAGTTTGTTATATGCTTGTAATAACTAGGTAGTTTATCTTTGGGGTATGATGTGTTACACTTAGTGCTCTTCATTCTTGGACGTTTTGTAAGTCAAATGGCATTTCAGCCATGTTGCCTGTTTTTATTGATGATTAATACAAGTTAATAAGTGGTGACGGCCTTTTACCGAAAACAAAAGATATTTGTACTTGAAATTTCACCCATAACAACCACCACACTCAAAACTCCAATTTTTAATTTCTTAGGTGATTGAAGATTATTATTATTATTGTTCTTGTTGGATGATTCTTGGATTTCTTGATAGAAAGAAAGAATGAAATCAATTAGTTAAAAGTGAAAGAAGGTTGAAAGAAGAGTTTATTAAGTTGAAAGTGATTCATAACTTAGGTGAATGGCTGGCATCCTTCCCATGATGCCACGCCCCCTTTCAATTTTTCATTTTACCCACTTTCCACTAAAGTTCTAACTAAATTAACCCCCTAACCTAAAATAAAATACTAGGAACTTATTTTAATGTCAAAACTATATAATAAAGGTTATTTTTCATTGGCCTAAAAATTTTAGGATGTTACACCTTAACTTCCAAACATGACCTTTTTAGCTTAATTCAATTACCGGGAGACCTAACGACTTAATAAGCACATTACTTAGTTAACTTTAACTTAATTAAGTTCGTTTAACATATCTTAATCATTTATTAATAGATTCCAAAGCGTTTAATCACATAAACCCATTTAGGGCACATAGACTTAACGAAACTTAACATTAATTAACGGAAAGTCAAATAGTCAAAGTTGAACAATTAACTCCCCCTAAAGAGGATTCCATCCCCGGAATCTTATCATAAATGAACAAATGAGGAGACTTTTCTTTCATTACGAACTCGGTCTCCCATGTTAAACTTTCACCATGGTTATGCTTCCATTTGATAAACACAAGGTCAATCACCTTCCGGCGAAGTTTCTTTTGCTTCCTTCCAAGTATCGCTATCGGATCATCAACCATTCTTTTCTTAGGATCAATACTCACATCTTCAATAGGAATGTCACTAGACTATTCTACCAAACATTTTCTCAAATAAGAAACATGAAATGTGTTGTGAATTCCATCCAATTCTAGAGGTAATTCCAACTGGTAAGCTAGATCCTTGATACGCTTCAATATATTGAAAGGTTCAATGAAACGTGGACTTAGCTTTCCTTTCTTTCCACAACGTGTGACACTTTTCCATGGAGAAACTTTCAGCATCACCATGTCACCAACTTTAAACTCAACCGGTCTTCTTTTCTTGTCGGCATAAGTTTTCTGACGTTCCCTAGCTACACGAACAGCTTCTTTAGCAAAGTTGACTTTGTCAGCTATGATTTCAATAATTTTGGGTCCCATAAACTGCTTTACACCGGGCTCCAACCAACAACTTGGAGTCCGACATCTTCCATAGAGCATTTCAAACGGTGAAATATCGATACTTGCATGATAGCTATTATTATAAGTAAACTCAATGAAACGCAAATGATCATCCCATGCACCACCATACTCCAAAACACAAGATCTGATACCAATTGAAAAGTCCCTCACTCGATGGTTTAACCCACAAGTGTAGAATAACAAGTCAAGTAATCACTAGATAGGACTAGTATGAAACTTCAAGTAAGCACTAGATTGGACTAGTATTACGATAAATATAAATGCAAGAATATATATAAAGTAATACGTACTTAAGCAACATAAAGATAAGCAAGTAAGTAAGTGGTGAGACACAATGTAATTTTCAAGTGTATTCTATTTATTGATGTTAAATAAAATACAAGGTTGTTGCGGAACAAGATATTACAAAGTAAGTATCTAAACAACCTATGAATTACAAGTGATCTAATCTTTCCTAAATAAACTCTTTGATCGAAATACTTAAAGTTGTGAAGTATGACTGTTTAGATCGAGAGTATTTGAGCAAAGGCACCAAATTGCATAAGTATGTCATTTGGACGAGGAAGTGACTTGGTATTTATAGGCAAAAAGAATAAATATAATATTCTTTTTGCTGTACAAATATGGTTACATTCATTTAAAGAAATTACTTTAATTCTTTAAAAGCATTGATTAAAGTACAAGAATAAAGTTACATGATAGTGACTTGTCATCTAATTAACCAACCACCTTTACATGCGTGTAAGGCTTTTAACAAAAGACAAATGGATTGTCCGGTTAAAGGCATGTAAAGGCATGAAGTCAATTCCTCGTAATCAGTGTTCAGACTTGGAAGGTCTAGAACACTGACAAGGACTCCAGTCAGGAGATCTGGTAAGTCTTCCAGTGAGCTCCGCTATTTGTCAGACTTCTTTCTTCAGACTTCAGTCTTCGACTTCAGTGAGAATGTTCTTCAGTGGAAAGATCTTGACTGGAGTGAAGTCCAGTGAACAAATCTGGTGGAATCATGATTTCTATACAAGTAAGTTGTTCACTGGTCTTCACATAATTTCTGGACAAATCTTTAGAGGGCTCCAGTAGTCACGTCTGGAGCGAGTCCAGTAAATCTGGACCTAACAATATCTTCTAAGTTTGAATCGTTCTTTCACTTTGCCCATCAATTTGGGGATGATAAGCAGTGCTCAAGTTAACTCTAGTACCTAACTCTCATTGAAGACTGTTCCAAAAGCTAGATACATAACTTCTGTCTCGATCAACACTATAGACAAAGGAACTCCATGATTTGAGACGATTTATTTTATGTACAACTGCGCCATCTAGGTTAATGGTACATCTTGACGTGTCACTATAAAATGAGCACTTTTCGTCAACCTATCCACAATAACCCATACCATATCTGATGCGTAAGACACGCAATAACTCAAGCACAGTGGAAATTAAACAAAATGGAATTAATTATTTTTGGTATTTTCTGATTTTAATGAAAACAAGACAACAAAACAGACAGATAAAACAAAAGGATATATAAAAGAATCCACCACCAAGATTCGTAAAGGCTAAGCCACCGGAATCAAGAATAAAGGAAACACTCCAACCCACCACTATGTTTGATAAATGTCTAGCCACCACAAACACAAATAAAGGAATCGAATATTTAAGATCTCACCACTATATTTGATGAAGGACGAACCACCACAAATATAGATAAAGGGATCACTCCAAACCACCAAGATCAAAGATATATAAAGGTAAATGGAGATTTTGGATAAGAAATAGAGACTGCTCTATTCATTTTCATTCAACAACATAATCTCGCTTTTACAATAATATATACAACCCCTATTTTTAGCCACATAAACTATTTTCTAGAATTAAGAAATACAATAATAAAAGAAATAAAAAGTTGTCACAAATAACAAGGACTACCACTACTTTAGACAACCAATAGAAAAAGGGCATGTGTAGCTTCTAGAGTTATTCCCTTAGAAATGGTCCCCACAATTGGCACATGCAAACCGTTAGGAAAGTGTTACATCCAGCTGTCCATTCTTATCCATACCCATTTGAAATATTTTTGAATGCACTCATGAAGGCTACCTACGAGGAATCCTTTATTGGACCAGAATCAGAATCAAAGTGAACTGATGACAGAAACACAGAAGTGAAACTAGTGACATTATTTTGGTGCGTCTGGACTGGAGTCGCTCACTGGTAAGCTTTACTGAAGGGTCTTGACTGGAGATTGGAGAATGGCTCTAGAGGAATGTTACTGGAGCCTGGATCTGGATCTGGAGGATCGTCACTGGATTCTGGAGCTGGAGGATCTTATCTGGAGAATGCATCTGGATGATCTTTATTTGAGAATGCAGCTGGAGGATCTTTACTGGAGAATGCATCTTGAGGATCTTCACTGGAGTGTTCCATCTGGAGCATTTGGACTGAAGTAACTTACTGGCGTTATTCACTAAAATGGTCCAGTCGCTACCTTCATTGGTGGATTGATATCTAGCTGCTGAAATGAGCCACTGAAGTATAATTGAAATGGATCTGATAAACTTCATCATTGTTGAATGCGCAGGGAGTATAACTTAAGTAAAGTGCTAAGCACCCGTCTCTTGCCAGTTTCACTGATGGATACTGATGTGTATTTTCTAGTCTTAAGTTTATGAACACGAAATACCTAGCTACTGACTACTACACACTTGCGGGCAGTGAACCCGTTCGTATGCAATATAGCTGACTTGGTAAACCGAGGTCGAACACAAGGACTTAATAAGCAATTTTCACAGTAAAGTGATTCAGATTAAAAAGGGGGGGGGGGAGTTTTGTGACCGAATTGTCACGTTGCAAAGTTAGTGAAGAAAGTCAGTAATCCCGTAGGATTAATCGCAAAGAGTATTTGATCGGTTGAATCTTAACATAGATTTAAAAATGAACACCTACTTGGATCAGCTCACATGCCAATCATCGGATCTAAATACTACATGCATTTGTTGAACGACTCAAAAAGTAGACAAGATGAACTCCCGTTATACTTGAAACTTTAACTGCTAAATAGATAATTATTGCTCCCGCACTTAATTTCTCCTCTAAACAGTTAAACATTAAATCCTGAGTTGATTTTATGATTTAATCTTTTGAAAGCTTTCTCCCGAACTGCTTATTCGCCTAATCAGATCCCTCTATCATAGACGTTTACACATTCGAAATGAATTTAATTGTTTTTAATCTTCATCGTTGATTTCTCCCGAACTCCAACGATTTCAGGTTAATTACAGACCGATTAACCATTTCATAAATCAATTGACAATGACATAGATTTCTCCCGAACTTCTAATTACAATTATCAATCAATTAATATAAAAGTCGAAAACAATATTTAAATCCAAATAAATGTGGATCTTCGATTAAACATATAAACCTTGTTCAACATTTGCAAGCAACATCAATTCGACCCTATGACATGCTTACTACCCAAGCGGGTGCTAAAGATTTAGCTATTCATATTAGAAATGCAAGAACAAACAAATAGAGAGGAAATCATATTATACCAAATGAATGATGATAATCCGGTAGCAATGATTATTACAATCCAAAGCTGAAAATAAGCGAAACCCTAATCACTTGATTGCTCCAAAGTATTCCTAAGTATGAGAAAACTATCAAAATTTTTGTTATCCCCCGTCCAAAAGTGCAGAACCCTAACTAATCCCATGTACAAAACACGCGTGTAACGGCCGTTAGTGGGCTAACGGCAGTTAGTATTATACTTGAGGTCTAACGGGGGTTACTGGGGTAACGGTCGTTACTCTTCAGTTGATAACTAACGGCCGTTAGTTCTCTAACTGCCAGTTACAGGAGAAACCACAAACCACCTATGTAACGGCCGTTACTGGGCTAACGGCAGTTACAACTTCCAGATTTCGTTTTCTTCATCTTTCGCGTGATTTCACCCGAATCTTTCTCCCGTTTCTTCCTTAACTCATCAAAATCGACCAATTCATTCGTCTAATCAATTTCCAACCTGAAAACACTCAACACACCTTCAAAGCATCGAAAGTTGGATATAAAACTATCAAAATGACGAATAATTGGTTCTAAAGTCACGTGGGAAATGGTATAAAATATGACACATCAAATCCCCCCACACTTAAGCTTTGCTTGTCCTCAAGCAAATCCAAACTGAAAATCATAAAATTCCTTGGCATATCATGGAACCACATTTCAGTAATCAAAAAGAAGCTCAACCACAATCAAGAATGTGAATAAATGGTTAGGCAGTTTTAATCTTAAATGAAAACTGGAACGTTTGACAATATTTGACTGATATACAAGCCTCAATAGCACGACTAGGCACAAATGTAACGAACAAGTGATATCTTTCCTATCCTACTCCAACTAACATTCATTTGGGGCTGAATATTCGAATAATCACTCAATAGCCAAGTCGTGATGCATAATCTTTTAACCATAGGCTTGTACAAGGATCGTTCCTAAGTCGCCAAGGCGCATGCGCCCTATAACGTCTATCAAAAGAGGACTTTAAGGGTTGTAACATTTTAAGGCTAAACAAGGTATTTGAACAAGGTATGGAAATTTCGGTAACAAGTAGTGTTAAACAAAGAACTAACACAAAATTTAACAAATTTTTCACATATAGTCTAGTCCAAACAAACCCATGTCATTAGTTGCCAACGGTCCACATCCCAAGAAGTTATCCCGACCATACCCCAATAGAATGATCCAAAAACCGACACCATTGTGGTGTAAGACAATCAAACAACCTATGAACCAAATCTAACTGTGTTGACTTCAACAAACTTGCCAACCTCAAACACTCTAATCAAATATATCTATTTAAGAACACTTCATTGGTTTTAAACGACGTACCAACTTACATAAAATGATTTGACAAAAGGGAGAATAACCAACTGACAGCCCAAGCTTCTTCTTTCGTTTTTATATATATTTTCTTTTTTTTTTCTTTTTCTGTTTTACAATTCTTTTATTCTCTTTTTTTTTGTGAGCTACTTTTACTCTGACTAATTGGTATTCTCTTACAAAATTTAAGAAACAGTGACAAATCATTACAAAAGATGCCAAGATTAACAATCTAGACTTTTCCAAAAACCATGACGAAATCAAACTACCCCCATAAGATGAGAATATCTCGACCGACATAATAAGGCAAAACCCAAACCATCCAATCTAGCAAAGGCAACCAATGACCCACCAGGACTTTGACTATCGGTATGGCGAGGAAAGGTTTATTTTTAGGTAGATTTAATAACAAAGAACAGGCTAGTGACAACAAGTTTTCTATTGTTTCTTGCACTTAAAGTGAGTGCAACATACGGGTTTTTAACGGGTGGTTCACTAACCAGAGTAGTTAGCTACTAAGCACATTACAAAACATGCACATAACAAATTTTACGAAACAAAAGGTGAATGAACAAAGAACAAAGGTTTTATCCTAAATTTGCCTCTTTTTCATCTAGCAAGATAACGGAACGATCAACAAGGACAAGTTCTAGAATCAACGCAATCACCGGCACACTCATAGCAAATGAAATAACTCGGAAATGGAAAATCAACCTCAAACTTGCACATCATAGTTCAGAGCTCTAAAAGAGACCCTTACTTCCGGATAAATCCAAAAGCCTAAGAGAGGGACAAATTTACAAGGTTAAAGGTTCCAAAACCGTAACACCTATCATATCTAGCAATGAATCAATAATATCTCACAATTTTGGTGTTTTGGTGCTATAAGCATGCTAGTAATGTTATTAATCCAGAAGGAGTGCCACGTTAATCAGTCAAATACATTCCACACATTAAAATTTTTGCCAAGGGTGTAGTTACATTGCTCAATTATATGTATAATTAGGTGACAAAAGCAATTAACTACAAGGACAAGCAAGCAAAAGTTTCACAATTCCTCTAAAATACCCGACTTTTCCTATTTACCATCCCCCCACACTTAAGTTGGACACTGTCCTCAATGTCCAATAACTAAGCCAATCTAAGGGAAATAGGAAAGGTAAACTAAGAAGCAAAAATAAGGAATAAGAAAAACTTGCCGGGTCTGAAAGGTGTTCCATGCGTGAATGATGCCAACAAGAAACATGAGCGCTGAACTTACTGCCAGCATATGCATATGATAATCAACGTGCTATCACCACGAACACACAATAAAACGTTAATGTATATGTAAAGAGAAAACAACTTGCAATGTAAAATTCTATGCAATCAAACCAAAATGCAAGAGAAAGAAAATATGCTCATCACCTTTGGAAGGTGGATATACACAATTAAATACACATCTAAAGAGAAACTGAAAATGTAAAAATTTATCAATGATAATAAGCAAAACCATCCATGCTCAAAGCTCAGGCAGAGGAAAGGCTGAAGGAGCGCCATCGCCGTCACCATCACGTCGCCCACCAAATATACCATAGAAATCAAAGGCAATACCAGAGTACCTATCACCACTGTAGGGAGGCGGTTGAGAACTACTGGTACCGGCATCCGATGGGGCCGCCTGACCGTACTGGGGATAGTAGTGATCAAAAGCGTTCTGGCTGATGGGATAAATCGACGGTGGCATAAACGGTTGCTGAGGAGGGAACTGCTGGGGAGGTACCTGTGATGGTATAGAAGGCACCTGTGGAGGAGACCCTGAAGCAATCCAACTCTGTGGAGGAGACCTGACTACCGACAAAACGCGACCAATCATCCTGGCGGTCCAATCGCTCGTGAATCCCAGTGAGCCCATGAAAGATCTCGTCCACACGCTGCCCTAAACCTGAAAAATCAAAAGAATGTGAGCTAGAGGTGGCACCTCTAGTTGGCGCAGAAGCACCAACACCAGCATCCGGCTCCTCATCCATCTCATCCTCATCATCCTCAGCGTCCATATCGTCTCCTTCATCCTCCGAGTCCTCATTCTGGCTAACCATACCCATTCTAATCATTGTCGCCCTATCAAGTACCCCACTGCAACAATAAGCTTGAAAACCCGGTAAAAGACCAAATTGATCCGTCTGGACCAACCCCATCCTCCTTGCCAAATGACAAACAAAGAAACCACCGGCTACATGACCCTTGGCTTTACCATGCCCTTTTTCATACAAATATAAAGCCACAGCCCTAGCTAAATTGCAAGAGACCTTCCGAACCATGAAATACAAGAAAAATAAATCAGTGCTAGTAGCATTATTTGAACTACTATGCCTATTGGAGATGGTCTCGGCTATCATTCTTAAAAGCAGCTTGTAAACCGGGTTCCGAACAGCAGATTGTTTGACATTATAGTGGAATTCTTGGTCACTCAGATTCTCCTCCTCCCAAAACCTAGCTGGAAAAGACACCCTAAATGGACACCCTTTGTAAACCGGGCCATTGAACAATCCCCTTTGTAAAAGACACCCTCTGAACATCATCCTCACTATAAAACCCTAAATGGACCCCGAACTTTTGGTAGGACATACAATGAATTTGACCTCCTAGGTGGAATGTCATAACTGTTTTCTTACAACTTCCCTTGTCCGTATTCAACCTAAATGAACTAAAGAATTCATTGCACAAGTGTCTCCAGATGTTGGTGTTAATGGAGAACAAGGCCCTCCAAGGGGGTGTCAACAATCCGTTCAGCTCCTCAACATTTACCCCTAACTCCCCCAGGTTATCGAAATCTAACCTGCGATTAGCAATAATAGGCTTACGCCTCACAGCATCTAGAGTTATCTTAGGTTGGTAATTTGCGGGTACCTCCTCAGGAGTACGGATGACGGGTGCTCGAGCTACAGGTTGTCTAGCTCTTGAGGCGAAAGCTTCAGCTGAAGCGGCAGCCCTTTGCATGTCACGCTGACTCTTGGTAGCCATCTACAAAATCAAGCATACACATATATAAGGCTACAAAACGATGTAATGACTCCAAGTCTACAAAAAAAAAAACTTAAACCAAAGAATTAAATCACAGAAATCATCTAATTAAAATCTTTCTCTAAATGATAGAACAAAAACCTTAATTCAGACAAAATCAATTTAAGTGATTTTTCATACAAATAATTCCACCATCATTATCCATTCCAATTCTCAAAACTCATATTTGTTAAATAATCACAGAAATTATCACATTAGAATTCATCTCCTAATTAAAGAAAAATTCAACTCTAATTACGACAAGATCAATTTAAGCGACTAGTAACAAACATTATCTATGATTCTTAGTTCAACAAACTTTAATCTCCCCCCCCCCCCCCCACACTTAAACTAAATAATGAGGAAGATAAACAATAACCTCAACAATAATCTAAATCACCAAATCAATGACTATGGCTACTAGATATATCTTTGATAAAATAACCATACCCACTAAACTTCAACACCACATACACAATATCTCCAAGAACAATGAGTATCTTCAAGAGTAATAAAAAAAAAACGAAAATTAAAAGAAAAGATTGAAGAGTTATACCTGAAGAATTTGATGATTGAACAAGGAATTTGGAGATTGATAAGAGAGAAAGAAGACTAGGACTCAAAACTGGTATACCTCTCTTTTTTTTCTGCTGCAATTCGTGTGTGTATAGGTGTGAGGATAATAGTTTTTTTTTAGATTTCCTGAAAGAAATCGACCTGCCTTATCCTGAAGAATCGCGTGTAACGGCCGTTTGTGGAGTAACGGGCGTTACTAATATACTACAAATGTAACGGGAGTTACCAGGGTAACGGGCGTTACAAACTCAAAGTGGACTAACGGCCGTTTGGGCCCTAACTGGCCGTTACAGCAGGAAAACAAAATCCCCCTCTAACGGCCGTTAGAGGGGTAACGGGCGTTAGAGGCTCCAGCAAAGTCAAAATCTAACAAACTTGTGACACTTAACGGATGACAGGACCAGAAGTGACAGCTTACTAACGGCACTTCTACTTACCTTTTGCACTTGACTTACCTCGACGCCCACGATGACCTTCGGACCTGCAATTCTTGATACAGAAAACATTAAAAACTGAAAAATGATTTAACTAAAGGAAATAAACAAAATCTTTTTGGCTTTTTAAAACTTTTACATTTTTATGGATTTTTTTGATTTTAGGAAAAGAAAACGACAAGATAAAAATGAAACATAAAATGAAACAAACTCGGGTTGCCACCCGAGAAGCGCTTAATTTATTAACGAGTCCTTAGCTTGACTCGATCACCTTTTACTTTCACTTGTTGATGGCATAAAAGCCAATTTCGAACACCTCCGCATTTTCTTCATCTTCTTCATGATAATGCTTCAAGCGTTGTCCATTTACAATGAAGCTCTCATCATTGCCATACAACTCCACATATCCAGACGAATAACTTCTTTTCACCACATACGGTCCAATCCATCTCGACTTGAGCTTCGGTGCTTTGATTTTGTACTTTGATTGAAACAAAAGTACCTTGTCACCGGCTTTAAATTCCTTCCTCTTAATCTTCTTGTCATGCCAAGCTTTTGTACGCTCCTTGTATAACATGGAGTTGTCATAAGCTTGCAACCTCATTTCATCCAACTCGTGCAACTGCAAAAACCTTTTCTCACCAGCCAAGATTAGATCCATATTACAATTTTGCAAAGCCCAATAGGCTTTGTGTTCAATCTCAATTGGGAGATGACAAGTTTTTCCATAAAGAAGCTTATAAGGGGTAGTACCAATTGGAGTCTTGTAGGCGGTTCGAAACGCCCACAAGGCATCATCAAGCCTCTTGGCCCAAATTTTTGGGTTATCTTGCACGGTCTTTTCAAGGATCCTTTTCAAAGCCCTATTCGTGTTTTCCACTTGGCCGCTTGTTTGAGGGTGATAAGAGGTGGAGAACCTATGGGTGACCCCATACCTCTTTAAAACCTTAGCAAGCTGGTGATTCGCGAAATGGGACCCACAATCACTAATTAAGGCCTTTGGTACACCAAAACGACTAAACAACTTTTTCAAGAATTGAATTACAACTTTAGCATCATTAGTCGGTAGGGCTTTAGCTTCGGCCCACTTGGATACATAATCAACGGCTACCAAAATATAAAGAAACTTATGTGACGGAGGAAAAGGACCCATAAAGTCAATCCCCCATACATCAAAAACCTCACATACCTGTATCATTTGTTGAGGCATTTCGTCTTTCTTAGTGATATTACCTTGACGTTGACATGCATCGCAAACTTCCACCAGCATTTTTGCTTCCCTGAAAATGGTGGGCCAATAGAACCCTGCATCATATACCTTCTTACCCGTCACATATGGCCCGTAATGACCACCGGTAGGACCGTGGTGGCATGCATCCAAAATCACACGGGTTTCAGCACCGGCAACACATCTCCTGATCATCCCATCTGCACACATTCTAAACAAATACGGTTCCTCCCAAAAATAATGCTTAATCTCAGAAAAGAATTTCTTCTTTTGTTGAGATGTCATTTCTTCGGGAAGAATGTTAGCACAAAGATAATTAGCAATGTCTGCAAACCATGGTTCTTCTTCTCCTTGCACCTGCATCAAATCCTCATCAGGAAAATAATCATTAATCTCATGCTCTTGCAACTCCTCAAGGCGAGGGTTTTCGAGCCTACTCAAATGGTCAGCCGCCACATTTTCCGCCCCCTTTTTATCCTTGATCTCAATGTCGAATTCTTGCAAAAGCAAAACCCAACGAATGAGACGGGGTTTGGCATATTGTTTGGAAAACAAGTACCTCAATGCGGAATGGTCGGTGTAAACAATGGTCTTATTCAAAACCAAGTAGGGACGAAATTTGTCAAAAGCATACACAACGGCCAACAATTCTTTCTCGGTCACGGTGTAATTTTGTTGGGCCGGATTCAGAGTCTTGCTAGCATAAGAAATGGGACGGAAATGTTTATCCTCCCTTTGGCCTAAAACGGCCCCTAAGGCAAAAATCACTAGCATCACACATTAACTCAAAAGGTAATGACCAATCGGGTGAAATCATAATTGGTGCATTAATCAACTCTTTCTTTAACAAGTTAAATGCGTTAAGACAATCATCATCAAACACAAAAGGGACATCTTTTTCCAACAACTTGGTCATTGGCCGGGTGATTTTTGAGAAATCTTTTATGAACCTACGATAAAATCCGGCATGACCCAAAAAGCTTCTAATTGACTGGACATTAGTAGGTGGAGGTAACTTAGCGATAACATCAATTTTTGCTTTATCAACCTCTAGACCTGCTTTAGAAACTTTGTGTCCCAACACAATCTCTTCCTTTACCATAAAATGGCATTTCTCCCAATTTAGTACCAAATATGCCTTTTCACATCTTTCAAGCATTTTGTCAAGACTTTCTAGACAACTCTCAAACGAACTACCAAAAACAGAAAAATCATCCATGAAAACTTCCATGGAGGTTTCGATCATGTCTTGAAAAATGGCAATCATACATCTTTGAAAAGTTCCGGGAGCATTGCAAAGACCAAATGGCATCCTCCTATAAGCATAAGTGCCATAGGGACAAGTAAAGGTAGTCTTTTCTTGGTCCTTGGGGTCAATGGGTATTTGGAAGTACCCGGAGAACCCATCCAAAAAGCAAAAATACTCGTTTCTGGCTAACCGTTCGAGCATTTGATCATTAAAGGGTAAAGGAAAGTGATCTTTGCGGGTTGCATCATTCAATTTCCGATAATCAATACATACCCTCCACCCCGTGACAGTTCTAGTAGGAATCAATTCGTTTTTTTCATTCAAAACTACGGTCATCCCACCCTTTTTCGGCACACAATGCACCGGACTTACCCATGAACTATCCGAAATGGGGAATATGATTCCCGCATCAAGTAACTTAATTATCTCCTTTTTCACCACATCTTTCATGTTCGGGTTCAATCTATGTTGCCTTTGCACAACTGGTTTAAAATCAACAATAAAATTTATGGTGTGCTTACAAAATTCTGGACTTATACCTGGGATATCGGAAATTTTCCATGCAAAGGCCTTTTTATGGGCCTTCAGGACGGTCATAAGTCTAGACTTTTCATCCTCCAAAAGTGAGGAGGAAATGACAACGGGCAAGAAAGACGTACCTTCGAGATAAGCATACTCTAGATGGTCCTGAAGTGGTTTGAGTTCCAAATCGGTAGGAGGATTCTCCACCGAAGTTAGCACTCGTCTTCTATCATTACCGGTGATCTCTTCAAAAGTGTCATCTTCCGGTGGCGTTTCGTCAACACTTGACGCCATGATCTCCTGCACCATTTCACCAACCATTTCTTGTTCTTCTTCACTACAAGCTAGAAATGCTTCATCTCCCTCCATATCCAGAAAATCCATGAGCTCCTTTTCCAAAACATCTTCCTTCTCGACTACATCGATCCTGAAACAAGATTCATCGCATGAGTAAGGATGCTTAAGAGCCCTATCAATATTAAAAACAACCCGGTCATCGCCAACCCCTAAGGAAATCTCCTTAGCTTTAACACGGATGATAGCATCCGCGGTCATGAGGAACGGTCGGCCAAGAATTAGAGGGACATTAATATCCGCCTCCATTTCTAGAACAACAAAATCTACCGGGAATATCATATGACCTACCCTAATTTGCAAATTTTCCGCTATCCCCATGGGATATTGGAATGAACGATCCGCGAGCCTAATGCTCATGCGGGTAGGGGTCAAATCACCTAAAGACAATCTTTTGTACACAGAATAAGGCATTAGATTTATGCTAGCCCCTAAATCAGCTAATGCCTTATACAAGACAGCACCAAAAGCACAAGAGATAAGGAAACTCCCTGGGTCTTCTAGCTTAGGAGGAATCTCATTCTTGATGATAGTTGACACCTCGGTACTTAGTACAGTTGTCTGTGCCTCTTCTAACTTCTTCCTGTCCGAAACAAGATCTTTGAGAAACTTTGCATAATTCGGCATACCTGCAAGAAGATCAACTAAAGGAACAGTTATGTTAACATTTTGAATTAAATCAACAAACTTTTTAAAATTTTCCTTTATCTTCGCTTTCCTCAATCGTTGAGGAAAAGGTATCTTTGGTTGATACGGTTTAACTGGTGGTTTCTCAATAGGAGTCTTCTCAGCAATCTTGGAGGGAACGGCCGGTGTCTTCACGGCGGGTTCCGGTTCTATCTCAACCTCATCATCAACGGTTCCATCGGCATCAACCTGCACAAGAGGAGTAACATCATTAGGCCATGGGTTTGCAGAATTGTAAATGTTACATGCTCTTGTTGTGATTGCGTTGACTTGCTCGTTTCGAGTGTTCGGGTGGCTATACTTGGCTCCTGATCCTTGGTTATTTTGCTGAGGCTTAGGATTCTGCTGGGTATTGCTCGGTAATGTACCGGGCTGCCTATTTGATGTTCCTAGCCTTTCAAGCTTAGCCTCGATATCCTGAAACGTTGCTTGAGTACTCTTCGAACTTTGCTCAAGCTTATTTGCCAATCCATCCAACCTAGTAGTCATAGCATCCCATTGAGAGGCCATCTTCTCACTGGTAGCTTTCTGAGCGCCTACCAAATCCTTCATGATGTCTCTCAATTCCGAATTCGCATTTTGCTGACTGTTGAACCTGCTAAACCTGCTTCCACTAAAACCAGAATTGTTAGCATTAAAATTAGACGAAGGATAAGAAGTACCTGATGACCGATTTTGATAACCGGTACCCTGACTGAAGTTCCCTTGCTGATTCTGGACATAGTTAACTTCCTGAGCTGGCTTATCCGGACAATCTTCTGAATAATGCATGTCCCCACAGTAGTCACATCCATCAGCAATCACCTTAACATCCCTTTCAATGCTTTTGAATCTCACATCTTGGTTGTCAAACCTCTCGTTCATCTGCTTTGTGAGGGCTTTGACTTCAGCAACCAAGCTTGACTCTTCACTACTCTCCAACTTCGCTACAGTCTTTCCACTCGTTCTCTTGCTTACAACCTCATCGCGATCAGAGAACTCCTTGGCCATATCATCCAAGATTTTGTATCCTTCAGCCGGGGTGACATTATTCAAACTACCTCCAAATGCCCCGGCTAATTCCCTTCTAGTTCTCTTTAGCAACCCATCGTAGAAGATCTCAACTACTGCTTCCGTGTTCAGATTGTTTCCTGGGCAATTCCTGATCATCTCCTTATAACGTGCAGCATCATATGGTTTCTTGGTCTCAAGCCATGACTGGATAACATGTTTTTCTTTTGATAAAAGATTTTCCACTTCTTCTTTTTCTTGGACCAGTTGTTCAGTAACCAAAACTTGTGCTTTGAAAGCGAGTTCAATATCTTGCAATTCTTTTAACTGAGATTGTAAGTTTGTCATTTCAGAAAAATCTGTTTCAAAATTATTTGACATTTTTGAACGAACAATTTCCACAAATATTAAATCAGAGTTTAAAGCTTCCGCAATTTCCAATTTTAATTCAGGATCAGTTTCTTTGTCATAATCTATTACCTTTTTAATGACAATGTCCACCCATCTTCCAGATGTGACATCTTCTTTCACCAGATGCTCTTCATCAGCTAGAGCCATATAACAACAATCTCTTTCCTCTTCATCATCAACTGATGAGTCATCAGAGGGAACCCATTCTTCTTTTGCCACCATGCATTTATTATTATCTTTTTCTGCTGACATGAGAGCAATTTGAGCCTTAAGTTTTTTGTATTTTAATCTGTAGCTATCATCAGGCTTGTTATACGAAGTTGATGGACCAGATTAGGAGACAAACTTATTGGACTTGCACTCTTTCATGAAATGACCTTTTCTGCCATACTTAAAGCATGTCAGATTGGTCTTATCAGTGGAAGAACTGGGTGCATTGTGTCCAGTGGGTCTGTTAGCTCTGGCTTTAAAACGGTTAAACGTTTTAGCCATCATAGCCATCAGATCATCACTATCAGTTTCATCATAATCTGGAGAGATATTATTCATGACTCCAGAACCCATTAATTCAAACATCATCTTCTTCATCGAAAATACATACTCGGAAGACATTAATGTTGTACATGGTGGTTCAGTATGACTAACCACAGGGGAACTACTGGAAGCATGATTAATAGCATCTTTTTCTGCCTCAATTCTCTGGGCTTGATTCTCTTTAGTGAATCTGAAGGCTCCATACAAAGATGACAGAGTATGGGAATGCAAGGTTTTACCTTGTCTCAAGACCACAGTCATATGAGACCATTTTGAAGGAAGAATATCACAAAAATTTTCAAGAAGTAAGTCCTTGTCCTTTTCTACCCCAAGCCCTCTCAACTGGTTTATGATGGACATAAATCTGGTGTAGGTACCAGTTAATGATTCATTGGGTAGGGCAAAAAATGACTTGTACTTCTTATTCAAAGCCACTTTCCTGGTAACAATAGTATCATCACCACCTTCATACTGGTTCACTAGTTCATCCCACATGCTTTTGGCACTAGGATAAAGCACTAGTGTGGGAATAAGAGCTTCAGGAACGGCCCCGAGGATCATGACTTTTAAGGTAGTGTCAATATTGACCAGTCTCCTTTCCTCTTCAGACCAGTGTTCCTCTCTCTTTTCCCTCCCAGATCTTGCTCCAGTTGGATGAAGAATTGGATTGAGAGGACTTCTAGGAATATAGGGTCCTTCATTTAAAATTTTAAGCATATTCCTCTCAATACCAGTAACATGTAATAACATCCTAGCTTTCCGCGTGCCAAATTCATCACCATTCCCACTGAATTTGGGAACAGGAGTGTTTGAGTAGTGCACATGCACGTGTGGAGAAGCAGAAATAGGAGGTGGTGGTGGTGGATTATTATTAGTATGGTCATTGGTTTGTTCAAATTCATTTATGGGTGGAGGTCCACTGTTTAAAGGGTTTCCTTGTGTATTCTCTAGGTTGGCCATCGAGAGAAAGCAGATCTAGGCAAGTATGTTAGCCTTCTGCTCTGATACCAATTGCGAAGTCCCTCACTCGATGGTTTAACCCACAAGTGTAGAATAACAAGTTAAGTAATCACTAGATAGGACTAGTATGAAACTTCAAGTAAGCACTAGAAAGGACTAGTATTATGATAAATATAAATGCAAGAATATATATAGCGTGATACGTACTTAAGCAATATAAAGATAAGCAAGTAAGTAAATGGTGAGACACAATGTAATTTTCAAGTGTATTCTATTTATTGATGTTAAATAAAATACAAGGTTGTTGCGGAACAAGATATTACAAAGTAAGTATCTAAACAACCTATGAATTACAAGTGATCTAATCTTTGCTAAATAAACTCTTTGATCGAAATACTTAAAGTTGTGAAGTATGACCGTTTAGATCGAGAGTATTTGAGCAAAGGCACCAAATTGCAAAAGTATGTAATTTAGACGAGGAAGTGACTTGCTATTTATAGGCAAAAAGAATAAATATAATATTCTTTTTTCCGTACAAATATGGTTACATGCATTTAAGGAAATTACTTTAATTCCTTAAAAGCATTGATTAGAGTACAAGAATAAAGTCACATGATAGTGACTTGTCTTCTAATTAACCAACCACCTTTACATGCGTGTAAGGCTTTTAACAAAAGACAAATGGATTGTCCGGTTAAAGGCATGTAAAGGCATAAAGTCAATTCCTCGAAATCAGTGTTCAGACTTGTAAGTCTTCCAGTGAGCTCCGCTATTTGTTAGACTTCTTTCTTCAGACTTCAGTGAGAATGTTCTTCAGTGGAAAGATCTTGACTGGAGTGCAGTCCAGTGAACAAATCTGGTGGAATCCAGATTTCTATACAAGTAAGGTGTTCATTGGTCTTCACATAATTTCTAGACAAATCTTCAGAGGGCTCCAGTAGTCACGTCTGGAGCGAGTCCAGTAAATCTGGACCAAACAGGCAGTCCGAACTGATGTCACCATATCCTCCTTTAATCCCTGGACTGCAACTTGTATAAATTCAGAATTTTTTTTTGTTGCCACAACAAGTTCATCCAGTTTTTCAAAGACCATCTTCTCATTACCAGCAAATATGTTCATTTCTGACTTAAGATTATTGGAAATTAAAGATTTAAAGTCAGAAATAACTTGAGAAGAAGACTGGAGTGATCTCTCCAGGTCCGCCACCAAGGCCTTGGACCTCGGTTGAAGAAGAAGATGAGAGACCACTAGAAGGATTGATGATTCTGGTGATAGAAGATACTGGCAACACCTTTTTGATATTTTCGGTTGATTGGGTGACTACCAGTGGTTCAGAAGTTTGAAGGGGTTGATTTTCTGGTGCACAAGATGATTCAGAAGTTGTTGGTGTTGTTGTTTGTTCTAGAGGAGGTGTTGGTGTATTTTATGGAGGAGGAGGAGGCATTTCTGAAAGAATTGACTGAGAGACAAAATTAATAGTGCGATCAACTTCTTCTTATCCCAGAAAACTCATGTCCACATCAAAGTCATTGTCTTCACACAGTGGAGAATCAACCATATCCCAATCTGGGTCGGTTCCACATGCCTGGTCCTCTACTTGGACATTCTCCTCCACTCTATTTAAATCAAACTGAGCACCCTGCTCCAGATTCTCTCTAACAACCTACTCAGTTTGTTCCCCCTCAACTCCTTCCATAATTAATGATCCATCTACAATCATGATGTCCCCACTTGCAGAAGTTGAGACTGGTATTATTAGAGGCGAGCCTGACCCTCTTTCTTCTTCACCACTTCCTTCTACAAGAACTATGGAAGTGGTTGCTTGTGGATTTGCCTGATTAACATCTCCAGAATCCTGTTGAGAAGATTCTGGAAGAGATGAGACCAAAACTCCGTCTCTCCTAAGACGACGAGTTTTATTCCTTGGTCTGGTGAGATTAGGAGCTACTTGAGAAATGGGCGACACCTTTTCAACAGTGGGAATCTCAACGGGTTCTTCAGTATTTTGAGGCTCACCTGCAGCCTCTTCCAATTCATCTGGTGATGATGGGCTTCTTCTTCTTGTATTCTAAATTGTTACAGCATCACCGATGAAATATCAACCTCAGTAGGAGATGAGGTCAACTGGTTAAGGTCCCTCAGATATCCACATAATGAAAAATGAGTTGTATTTACAGTATACTCATTTTTTAAAGCCCTTTTGAAAATAATAGAAAAAAATCGAATAAAAGAAATGAAGGCTTTCCTGCTCTTGACCTTCAATCTGTTCACCAAATCATTGAAGAATATCTAGGCAAAATCCACCCTATACCCATGCCACAAACAATAGGCAATCTGAAGCTGTGTTTGATTTATCTAGTCTAAGCCTCCAGAACTGCCACCCAAACATTGAACAAGGTGTGTGAAAAAATAGCTCCATGAATCAGTCAACCTGCTCATATAAACAGTACCCTTCCTGTAACATCCCAAAACTTTTTGACGTTGACCGTTAACTTACCGTTAGCGACCGTTAGTTACTATGTGTATTATATGTGCTTACGTGAATTAAATGATCTATGTGAGATATGTGTTAAAGTGATTTAAAATAATAAAATTAAAGTTGATAATGATTAATGAAGTAAAGTAATGTTTCCGATAAGATATAAGAGTTGTTAAGTGTTCCCGGTTGCGTTAAATGAGTCGTTATGGGTTGAAACGAGTTTTAACGAAGTGCGAGGGCCTAGATGTAAAGTTTTTAAAGTTTCCCTAGTATATATATGACCTCTTGGTCGACCTAAAGGCTGGAAAAATCATATCAAAACCCTAGAAAAGTATTTCACACAAAACCTAGGTTAAATCTTCAAGATCTAGTTGATTTCGGGTGATTCGGAAGGGTTTTTGCTAGCTTTTCAATCCATTAATCATCCCTACAGGTAGTCTGGAACACTTGCAAAGTTCGGTAACCTTTGTTATCATTTTGTTGTGCGCTTCGTTAAGGTAAGATAACATCTTTTATTACATGAGGGGCAATAAAACATAATTTTCATAAGTTAAATTCTCGAAATGAATGTTTGTATGCTTATATGTATTTAGGAATGTTTGCGAGGTTTCTATGGGAATGATTATGTTACCATTGATGATGAATGGTAAGCTTACGCATGCTATGATGAAATGATGATATGTTTATGTTATGAAATGATGTTATGATGAAATAAGGTAGATGATAAGCTGAAATGTATATGTTGATAATACGATAAGATGTTATGATGATATAAACGTATGATGTTATAATGCAATTGATGATATGATGACACATTGTTATAATGTTATGCTTATGAAATGATATGACGATATGTTGCTATCACTTTAAGATGATATGATGCTTATATGACATGATGATATGATGTTATTATGTGGTAATGATATGTTGATACGAATGATACGTCGATATAAAAATAAAGTGATATGACGATGTGATGTTAATATGTGGTGATGATATGTTGATGTATATATGTCATATGATTAATTGCATGGCTTAAACACCTAGTCACTAGACTACTATAGGTTTGCCATGACACGAGCACGATTAAGGGCCCTAACGTAAAGAAAAATGTATGTGATTAGTTTAGGTAAAAGTGTAGCCTGCGCTAATATAAAGTAAAGAAAGATACATGTGATTAGTTTAGGTGAAAGTGTAGCCTAAGCTAATATAATAAAGAAGTCTCGAGCATATGTAAAGTCTTGTGTTAAGCTTAACCCATGCTAGTTCTTCGGAGCTAGTGTGTACGTGGTCACGTGGTGTAGGAATCTAGATACCTCCCCGTGGCATAGTTATGTTTGAGTGTATCCGGGTGGAGTAACTAACCACTACACGCGCAAAGTTCAAACGGTATACTTAGTTGGATCGACTTTGTCTTTCCTTAACGATGACGATGGACCACCGTAAGGTCTACCCATTAAGTCGGGTGTGAGGATCCCATGTAAGGTCGTATGACCGCCTACACACAACCCCACATAAAGTAAATTAAAGGTAAAGAAAGAAAGTAAAGTATGAAAGAATAGACACAATTACGAACATGATGAGTCCTAATGTGTTATGTTTTATGTTGTGTAGGTGATAACTTTAATGTAATATGACATGTGCTATGATGATTATGTGATGTTAACAATGATGAAATGTTTTTGTTGATATATAAAGAAATGGTAAATGATTTCTTAAACCTATGTTATCTTACTTAGCTTTTAAAGCTAACACTTGCTCTTTTGAAAAAAGTTGTTCCCTCAGGTTAAGCAGGTTGAGCTAGTGAAAGACTTAGCTTGGTGACGCGGGTAGTTGCTATGAAGAAGACGTATTAGTTTTCCCGCTTAGTCATTTATGTTAGCCTTAAAGATGATTGGCTACTTTTAATATGACTTATGAGTTGTTTATGTTGGCATTTTTGTTGGTGCCAAATCTGGATTATCTTATACTATTTTAATGATATGTACGTTGTAACACCACTTTTATAAATGAACTATCCGTTAAGGGTTAGTTATGTTTTAATGATTCTGTTTTCCGCATTTCTAAACGCCGTTAGGCAAAAGCTTTTGAAAATCCAAATTTTAAAATGACGGGTGTTACACTTCCTGAGCAGCTGGCCATTCTCATCCACAATCTCAGTGTGCCCCATCCACCTGCACACTTCCCTGGTATTGATGCCAGAAGGAATTTCAACAGGCATCTCATTCTCATCAAAATAATTCATTCTCAGAGCATCTTTGAGAGAATCAACAATAATGTCAAAATAATTCATTCTCAGAGCATCTTTGAGAGAATCAACAATAATGGTGAAATTCTTGGTGCCTTGTTTAAGTGTGTAGTGGATGGATTCATCACTTTCCACATACACAGCAGTGTAGCAAAACTCCAATAAATAGTCATGGTACATTTTGCCCGGATTCAAGGTTACGGCACCATACAAAGGACTGCTCAAGAAGAAGGTATTTAATCTTCCAATAATGGATGTTGCTGAATGATTAGTTGAGAGTTTGGCCATCCAGTTGTTCATGTTGAATCTGATGGCATCGGTAGTGAGAGAGATATGATTGGCCCTTTTTACGGCGACTACCGGAGCATAATTGACAGCTAAAAGATTTTTAGGAGATGGTTTCGGAACCATTGAAATTTATGAAGATGAAACTGAAAGAATTTAGGATTGATAAGGAAAATTTAACAAAAGAGATGATGATGATGATGATTGGAGAGTAAATGAAGAAAGAAATAAATGAAGGAATTTGAAGATTTGGGAGTAAATGATTTTCGAGATAAAACTGAAAGGTGAGATAAATATGGGTATTTATAGAGGAAATGGAAATTGAAATTCCAAACGGTAAGTTTGAAATATTTCAAAACAATTTTTATTGGTTTTGACATCCGCATTTAATGTTTCCCATCACACATAAATGTATGACGGTTGACAGCCCACAAAATTACCAATTTGCAGTTTTTATCTTCTCAAGGTAACAAAACCATCATTTTAAGTTGAAAAAGTCATGTCACGTAAGGTGAACAGTAACTGTCCAGATAAAAAATTTGTATGGATGGCACGCACTAGCATCAAGTATTAAAATATTATGACTTAACACACCATGACTCATTTCAATGCATCTGGAGGTTGACTGGACTCTCCAGTTGTAACATCCGCGAATTTTGACCCTTGGAATTTTATGTAAAATGCTTAGTAAATTCAAATAAAGAATGACTTAGCTCCTTTGAGATTAAATGATGGGCAAAACGCTTAATGGGTCACTTGACCACTCGTTGGATGGTATGATCTTAAACGACAAAAGGCAACAATTTAATTGAGCTAGTAATGTGTGAGTCGGGTCAACCCATAACCTAAGACCCATTCCCCTTCTACCACCTTATCCTCCCTCCCATCCATTCATTCTCCATTTTCTCCCTCTCTCTTGAATTCTTACAAACACACACACACACACAATCTCACTCTCTTACTAGATTTCTATCACCTTTAGTGAAGCTTAAACAAGATTAAAAAACAAGAATAAAAACAAGTCGGGTTTTGAAGTGTAGGAAATCACCCACTTTCGGGTCAAATTCGGGTTTGAGAACTTGGTGAAGGTTTTGGTAAGTTAAATTCATCCCATAATTGTCATTTCATGTTTATTTACATGTTTCTAGTTGATTGCAAACAAATTCGGGTCACAAATCGGGCAAAATCGAATTAGGGTTCAATTAGGGTTTGAAATGGGTCAAAATGGATTTGAGCAAGGATTTGATGTTATGAATCGAAACTAAGATGTAGGTTATATTTATTTATGTCAAATGATGTTGGTTTGTGCTTCAAAACATGTCTTGAAATTTCCTAGATCGATCATTGTGTCAAGAATGGAGTTTTGGGGTGTTTTAGCTCGAAACCTGATGCAGTTTGGCTGCAGATAGTGCTCACTGTGGCGCAGTGGGAGGTGCCAGACCCCATTGCGGCGCAGTGAAAAGTTGTTGAACCGAAAACTCTTCGTCAACTTCAAACGCTTATAACTTTTGATCCGTAAGTCTAATCGAGTCATATGACCTATCGTTGGAATCGTATAAGAGTCTACTTTCTTGTAGTAACATTCATTTTTCATGAATTTTTCTCCATTTTTGAAAATGTCTAGTTGAATGTGTCTTGTACTTACGCAGGAAAGCGGTTAGACGTCTAAAAGTTGTAATTCGACCTTAATCTTACCAAACCAACTTGTTTAGGATTATAGAAGTTGACTTTGATGATAATATGATATTTATTGCGAGGTTGCAAACTCGTAGCGGTTGTTGAGCATTTATAACTCTTTATTAACTCGTTATCATAGCTTGGAAGCCAAGGTGAGTTTCGTAGTTCCCTACTCGCTTGAGATTCGGGCTGGAAAGTGCACCCTTACGTGTGTTTAATTGTTTGATTGATTTATTAATGGTTGATGATTTTATTTAATTTATTTTCACTCGTTATGATTAAATATTGTGTGATCAAATGTTGATTGAATTGTGGATTGATTGATGGATTGTTTGATGAATTGTTTGATGGATTATGCATATGTTTGGAATATTGTTGTTATCTAGGATAGATGTACATACATGACATGGAAGTCGACTTTGCTTTCAAAAGGTTTGAGATATGGTGGGAAGTCTGCCAGTGACCTTGTATACAAACATCAAGGACTCTTTGAAAGCAAGCCCTCTAAAGTGTATGTATGTATAGTTTGATTAGATGGTTGGATTGATGGATGATTATTGAAATTGTGATAGAGGCAACACACTTAAGCTTTGATATGGATATTGGCTAGTTTGTTGGTCTTTGTGGTAAACCAAGGCTTGGGGCTGTTCGGGGAAATGCATTTAGGATTGCATTGGTTGGTTATTGTTGAGATGTACGTAGCCCTACTTGTATGGGACACGTGAGCGAGAACGTTCGCGCCCCTGCGGGGAATCGTGTGCGGGGCCGTTCGCTCCCCGGGGTACGCAAGCATGCATTTGATGAGATGATTGTGTGTTGAGACAAATGTTTATCCGGGGGTATAAACGTATGCACCGGTGTTGATCGGGTATATAGACGTATATATGCCGAAGCATTTTTGAGATGCCACATTGGTCATGATGACATGTAGGTATCGTTGCATAGATGGCCATACATATCATACGCATCACGACATTGGCATGCATATCATACGCATTATGACATTGACATGCATACGATTCCTATTTGGCATTGGCATTATATGTGTTTACCATTACACGCTTGTTTATATTGTAAAATCTTGATGTGTTGATAGAGTGGCATGTGAAGGCTACTGGTATGCTTGATCTTCCTTATATGTATTGTGATTAATGGCGATGGCTTCATGTGATCCATCACTACGAACTCACCAACCTAGTGTTGACCTTGTTTAGTGCACTTTTCAGCTATTCGTATGAAGTTGGAGTATTGATGGCTACTTGTTGATTCTGCTAGAGCTTGGAATAGGACTCCCATGGATCCATGATCCGTTGTCCATTTAGGGTTCTCGTTTAGTTACTTATGATCTTAGTTGTAATGCCTTGTTTTTAGTCTCATTCATGACTTCTTGTTTACCTTGCATTCTTGCACCTTAAATGTTGGTTTGGATTCTCCAAATCCTTTATTTTCATGTAGTATATATTCTACGATAATTCCACTGTGTGCTATATAATTTCATTGATATTTCGGGTTCTAGCTCGGGGTGTTACACCAATATCACTGGTGGATTAGGCCAATAAAATATGCACTGATGGTACATTGGAGGGACATTCTGGTACATACCTAGATTAGACCATTCTGGTAATCCTCAAACACGCACATCAACTAATATAGACAAATGAGAGGGACACATTTACAAAGCGACAGAGGTCACTTCAAACATGCACGTCAACTTATCCAGTATTAATGAGAGGGACACATTTATAAGATACCAGAAAATTTGTCAAGTGAGAAAATAAATTAATAAGTTCGCCTGAAACTTAGATAAAAAAATGTGGTCTGAGTCTTTCCCCCTGGAATGGTGATCCATAACTCTATCAGTGTAAAGATAGTATCACAAAGGCGTTCGATAGCTTTACTGGTGTAGATTTATAAACCTGGAATCAAAGAACCCTGTCAGTGTCACAAAGGCGTTCATAACAAGGTTCCAGATTAAGGGATCAACATTCCCAACTCACTGACAAGATATTGAAAAGTTTTCTCATCCAAAGGTTTTGTAAATATGTCAGCGAGTTGTTTGTCAGTGGGGATGAAGTGGATTTCAACATCATTTTTCATAACATGATCACCAATGAAATGATACCTGACATCAATGTATTTTGTCTTGGAGTGCATGACTGGATTGTTCGAGATAGCAATGGCACTGGTATTATCACAAAAAATAGGAATCTTTCAATACTTAACCATAATCAAGCAACTGGTTCTTCATCCAGAGTATCTGAGCACAACAACTAGCTGCAGACACATATTTTGCTTCAGCAGTGGATAAAGAGACTAATGTTTGCTTCTTACTGGTCCAGCTCCCTAGTTTGCCACCATGAAAATGACATCCACCAGTAGTGGATTTCCTGTCTATCTTACAACCTGCATGATCTGAATCTGAATAACCCATTATATCTAAGCCTGAGCCTTTGGGATACCAAAGACCCAAACTGGGAGCACCCTTAAGGTACTTCAGAATGCGCTTTACAGCTGCCAGATGAGATTCTTTTAGGTTAGACTGATATCTGGCACAAAGACATGTTGCAAACATTATATCTGGTCTACTGGCTGTTAAATACATTAGTGAACCAATCATGCCTCTATAGGAAGTGGTGTTCACTAGCTTCCCATCAGGGTCTGAATCTATTGTTAAAGGTGCAGAAATTGGAGTTGATTTTGAAGGTGAAGAATTCATATCGAATTTTCTTAAAATATCTCTAACATATTTTTCTTGATTAATAAAAATACCATGACTGGTTTGTTTAATCTGGAACCCAAGAAAAAATGTTAATTCACCCATCAAACTCATTTAAAATTTTGAAGACATAATTTTTGAAAATTTCTTGCACAAAGATTCATCAGTAGAGCCAAAAATAATATCATCAACATAAACTTGTACCAACAGAAGATTACCTCTTTCACGAAGAATAAATAAAGTATTGTCAATTGCACCTCTTTTGAAACCGTTTTCAGATAAGTGTTTGGTCAGAGTATCATACCAGGCTCGAGGGGCTTGTCTGAGGGCATACAGTGCCTTGTCCAGACGATATACCCAATGTGGATGCTTTTCATCAATGAAGCCTGGAGGTTGCTTGACGTAAACTTCATCTTCTAATTCTCCATTCAAAAATGCACTCCTGACGTCCATCTGGTAGACCTTGAACTAATGATGGGCAACAAAGGCTAAAAACATTCTAATGGCTTCTAACCTTGCTACAGGAGCAAATGATTCTTCAAAGTCAAGATCTGTCTGGACATACCCTTGTGCAACTAATCTGGCCTTATTTCTTATCATGTGTCCATCTTCATCAACCTTATTCCTGAAGACCCCATTTGGTTCCAGTTTGTTCTTTCTTAGCAACTGGAGGAGGAACCACATACCAAACCTTGTTTCGTTCAAACTGGTGATGCTCTTCTTGCATAGCTATCACCCAGCTTGGGTCATTCATTGCCTCGTCAATCTTATTCGGTTCAATCAGTGATAAGAAGCTGACATATAAACATTGTTCACTGGAGGCAATTCTGGTTTGAACCCCTCTACTGGAGTCACCAATAATCTGGTTGATTGGGTGAGCTTTAGTCCATTTAGAGTATTGACCAGGATTGTTACGAACAACAATATCAGTGCAAGAATTCAATTGATTTTCTGGAATTGGATCTTGCCAGACAACATCAACGTCTTCATAAGAATCTATAAGATCATGATTTGCATCATGAAATTCTTCATTTAAAGGCATTTCTTGAATTACTGGCTCAAAATGAATTGGAGGTGACATTGGAGGAGTAGTACGAACATCTGATCCAATAACAAGTTCAGAGGGTAGTTTGAAACTTATTGATGGAAAAAATGAAGTATTACTGGGAGGTTTCTCAAATTGCACTGGTTCCAAGTCAGGATGACTGGAAACATCTTCAGATGAATCTTTGATAGGATCAGATTCACTAAAGATAATTGGATTTTCTGGGGGAGAAGTAAGGATTGGCTTTTTATTGATTACTTCATTGGATTCATCAAATGTGACATGTATTGACTCTTGAACCTTTTCCAGTCTCTTGTTGTAAACTTTGAAGGCTTTGCAAATGGCTGAATATCCTAAGAAATATCCCTCATCAGCTTTGGCATCAAATTTGCCTAACTGACTAGAGTCGTTCAGGATATATACTGGACATCCAAAAACGTGAAAATAACCAATATTTGGTTTTCTATTTCTTAATATTTCATAGGATGTCTTCTTGTGTCACTTCACGTACACTGAACGATTCTAGGTGTGACAAGCAGTTGCAATTGCTTCAACCCAGTACATTTTAGGAAGACCAGATTCAGCAAGCATACTTCGGGCAGCTTCTATCAGCGTTCTATTCTTTCTTTCTACAACTCCATTCTGATTTGGAGTGCGTGTTGATGAGAAGTTATGTGAGATGCCAGTGTCAGTACAGAATTTCTCGAGAGTTGCATTCTGAAATTTTGTTCCATTATCACTTCTTAACTGACACACTTTTCGCTTATATTTGAGTTCAATTTGCTTGATAAGAGCGATGACTTCAACAGCAGTTTCATTCTTTGATTTAAGAAATATTACCCAACAATATCTAGAGTATTCATCAACAACTACCGGGGTATATTTCTTACCAGCACGAGTCTAAATTTCTTACCAAGCATATGAAATGGTTGAGATGTGCTAAGATTCTGCTTTTTGTTGAAACTAGTGCGTTTCTGCTTACCCATCTCACATCCTGGACATGGCCTTTCCATTTTGAAAGAAACTGAAGGTATCCCATCTGCAAGTTGTTTTCTGGACAACTTATTAATATTCTTGAAATTTAAATGGGATAACCTTTTATGCCATAACCAATTTGTGTCTTCATCAGCCTTGTTATAGAAACACTGCTCTGAAGGCGAGCTTTCCATATCCGTCACATACACATTCCCTTTTCTGGGGGCAATCAATACTACCTTCTAATCCTTATTAAATACAATGCCCTGGGAGATGTTAAACAACACCTGGTAACCATCATCACACAGTTGGCTCACACTTATTAGGTTATATTTCAAACCATAAACATAAGCCACCCGTCTTAATTTCACTTGACTATTATTCAGGACACCATATCCCTCAGTCTTTCCAGAACCATCATTTCCAAAAGTAATTGAGGGTCCATATGAAGCCACGAACTCTTCCAGTAGGGTGTTACATCCGGTCATTATCCTGCTAGCAGTGCTGTCAAGATACCAAATATATTTCTTTCGATCGCCCTGCACATCCACCAGATTGATTAGTTAGTTTTGGAAACCCATCGACCGATGGGTTCTCTGGATCCTGCCAAATGGAACCCTGGGGGTATCTGCTTGAGTTCACTTTCTTCGACAGTAGTCTTAGTTGAAAAGACCACTGGGTTTGACAGTTTTGAAACCTTTTTTTTCTCAACAGGAGTAACAATTTTAACTTTCTTGGAAAAAGGTTTTGCATTTTGTTTTGCGCCAGATAAAGTTGACGAGACAGTAGTTGAAACTTGTTAGGTCTAGATTTACTGGACTCGCTCCAGACGAGACTACTGGAGCCCTCTGAAGATTTGTCAAGAAATTATGTGAAGACCAGTGAACCATTTACTTGTACAGGAATCTGGATTCCACCAGATGAATTAGAAAAGGCTGCAGGTAATCCTGAAAATACTGAAGAACCCGTTGAGGTTCCTATTGTTGAAAGGGTGTTGCCCATTTCTCAAGTAGCTCCTAATCCCACCAGACCAAGGAATAAAACTCGTCGTCTTAGGAGAGACGGAGTTTTGGTCTCATCTCTTCCAGAATCTTCTCAACAGGATTTTGGAGATATTAATCAGGCAAATCCACAAGCAACCACTTCCACAGTTTTTGTAGAAAGAAGTGGTGAAGAAGAAAGAGGGTCAGGCTCGCCTCTAATAATACCAGTCTCAACTTCTGCAAGTGGGGACATCATGACTGCAGATGGATCATTAATTGTGGAAGGAGTTGAGGGGGAACAAACTTAGCAGGTTGTTAGAGAGAATCTGAAGCAGGGTGCTCAGATTGATTTAAATAGAGTGGAGGAGAATGTCCAAGTAGAGGACCAGGCAGGTGGAACCGGCCCAGATTGGGATATGGTTGATTCTCCACTGTGTGAAGACAATGACTTTGATGTGAACATGAGTTTTCTGGGAGAAGAAAAAGTTGATCGCAATATTAATTCTGTCTCCCAGTCAATTCTCTCAGAAATGCCTCCTGCACCTCCAGAAAATACACCAACACCTCTTCCAACTCCAACAACTTCTGAATCACCTTCTGCACCAGAAAATCAACCCCTTCAAACTTCTGAACCACTGGCAGTCACCCAATCAACCAAAAATATCACAAGGGTGTTGCCAGTATCTTTTATCACCAGAATCACCAATCCTTACAGTGGTCTCTCCCTTTCTTCTTCAACCAAGGTTCAAGGCCTTTTTGATAAGGTGGCGGACCTGGAGAGATCACTCCAGTCTTCTTCTTAAGTTATTTCTAACTTTAATTCTTTAATTTCCAATAATCTTAAGTAAGAAATGAACATATTTGCTGGCAATGAGAAGATGGTCTTTGAGAAACTAGATGAACTTGTTGTGGCAACAAATAAAAATTCTGAATTTATACAAGTTACAATCCAGGGATTAAAGGAGGATATGGTGACATCAGTTCAGACTGCCTTCAAAGCCGAAATTGTTCAACCTTTGGCGAGTCTGACTGGTGAGGTTCAGAATTTGACCACCTGAATAAGTTGTCTAGAAAGCAGGCCAACCCTTGAGAAGGATTCTGTTGTCAGCACCCTCAGTGATGAAGTTGTCAGAAAATTTAGGGGGGGATATGCTGAAGGAAATAACAGAAGAAGTTTCTGAAACAATCATCAGAAATCTACGTGATGGGTTGCTGCCTGAAGTTATAAAGATGATTGACAACCAGTTGCCACGCCACTTTCCTCATGATCTAGAAATTATTAAAAAGATCAGAAGAAAGAATGTGGTGTCTGGTGAAGTAACTGGAGAAGCAGAAGAAGAATATGTATCTGCTGATGAGGCCAAGGCAAAAAGACTGGAGCAAGAGTGCATCATGATTGAAATTTTCAAGAAAAATATGAAGGATGACTTAATTGCTCAACAGTTAGATATGGCCAGGCATGGGACTCTGGATTCTTATAACGCTGGTAGGTTGGGCGTTCAAATTGAAGTTTATAAAGAGATGAAGGATTCCCGGGCTCAAGAAATGTCTGGATGCCTTGGATGATGTCTATATTCGATCCATGTATGCTCAAGATGAACAAGTTTATGATTCTGAAATTTATGGTGTAAGCATACTGGATCTCATTGCCCAGAGAAAAGAAGAATTGAAAGATCTCCATAATCAAGTAAGGAGTAATGCTACTGCTCTGGAGAATGAATATAGAAAGAAGATTAAAGGTTTGCCCAAGGCACCAGCGAGAAAAACAAAAGTTGCCAGAGATGCAGATCTTAGCACCTTCATTCCCTTGAACACTTCAAAAAGAATTAACAAAGCAAAAATTCAACAAGCTGCTGAGCAAAGAAAGGTGTCCAGGGAAGTTGATGATATGGTAAGGAAGGCTCAGACAAAAGAAAAGTACGAGCATTTGTCAAGATTCAGAGCTGATGTCCGACCAATACTGGTGCTGAGATCCATCTAGCAGAAAATCATGATAATTTCTCAAAGTTCCATGTCAAACTCTTCAGAAAAGGGAACTTTACTGATGAAAGAAAAGATACGTCAATCAGGGCATTTGGATGGTCGGAACTTAGAGAGATTGGCCTTTCCTATAGAGGTAAAGAAGTTTCCCAAGATGTAAAATACTTTATGAAGATGATTGGCAAGGAATGGATGAGGAAGGAACTGAAAAGAGAAGGGCCTGAATCTTTGAATTGTACTTGTATTTTGTTTATTTTTGATGTAAAGTTGTAACTTTCAACCAGTTGATGTTTGTATATATAAGTTGCAAGCTTTATTTTTCACAAGTACTTGAACAGATTAAGTCTAGAAATTAAAATGTACAAACTGGGAACACTAATGATCTATAAAGTGGCTCTCCAGTAACTCAAAATTAGACTTAGTCGATTTTTCAAAGATTTCTTCAAGCACAAACCTGTATAGATAAAAGCTTGAAAATCCTTGCATAATTTCTAAACAAATAGGGGGAATTTGTTAGGTCCAGATTTACTGGACTCGCTCCAGACGAGCCTACTGGAGCCCTCTGAAGATTTGTCCAGAAATTATGTGAAAACCAGTTAACCATTTACTTGTATAGGAATCTGGATTCCACCGGATTGGTTCACTGGACTTTACTCCAGTCAAGATCTTTCCACTAAATAACATTCTCATTGAAGTCGAAGACTGAAGTCTGAAGAAAGAAGTCTGACAAATAGCGGAGCTGATTGACAGACTTACCAGATCTCCTGACTGGAGTCCTTGACAGTGTTCTAGACCTTACAAGTCTGAACACTGATTACGAGGAATTGACTTTATGCCTTTACATGCCTTTACCCGGACAATCCATTTGTCCTTTGTTAAAAGCCTTACACGCATGTAAAGGTGGTTGGTTAATTAAAAGACAAGTCACTATCAAGTAACTTTATTCTTGTACTTTAATCAATGCATTTAAGGAATTAAAGTAATTTCCTTAAATGCAAGTAACCATATTTGTATGACAAAAAGAATATTATATTTATTATTTTTGCCTATAAATACCAAGTCACTTCCCTCGTCCAAATTACACTTTTGCAATTTGGTGCCTTTGCTCAAATACTCTCGATCTAAACAGTTATACTTCACAACTTTAACTATTTCGATCAAAAGAGTTTATTTAGCAAATATTAGATCACTTGTAATTCATAAGGTTGTTTAGATACTTACTTTGTAATATCTTAGTTCCGCAACAACATTGTATTTTATTTAACATCAATAAATAAAATACAATTGAAAATCACATTGTGTCTCACCATTTACTCTACTTGCTTATATTTATATTACTTAAGTTCGTATTACTTTATATATATTCTTGCATTTATATTTATTGTGATACGACTCCAATCTAGTGCTTACTTGACTTGTCGCATTTATACTAGTCCAATCTAGTGCTAACTTGACTTGTTGTATTCTACACTTGTGGGTTAAACCATCAAGTGAGGGACTTCACAAAACTGGCTTTCCAATCATAACAAAATGGTTTCTTCAGATGACACCTGAGCCTTTCCAGATGACTGGACTTTTGGCTTAGGTGGAACAACATTTTTCTTCTTCTAAACCTGGGGTTCCTTAGAAGATGATTAAGGCAAAGGTTTATTCTGCTTGACCTCTTTGACTGGAGCATTCATCTGGTGTGCTCCAGTCTTGACATCAGGCAATTGAATAGGAGGAATAATACAAGTTTTGGATGTTGTTGGTTCATCATATATAGTGCTTGGTTTTAACACTTCTGGTAGTCGGTCAACAACAGGTATTAATGTTGCAGCAGTCACATCACCCCCAGATATGCTCGTTTTTGGGAGGGATATTGGTTTCTTGCAGCATCATACAGTTTTCTGGTCTCAAGCCATGACTGAATGACATGTTTTTCTTTAGTTAAAGCATTTTCAAGCTCTTCATTTTCTTAAACCAGTTTTGATTGTAAATTTGTCATTTCAGAAAAATCTGTTTCAAAACTATTTGACATTTCTGATTGAACAGTTTCTACAAAAATTAAATCAGAGTTTAGAGCTTCAACAATGTCCAATTTTAATTCAGGATCAGTTTCCTTGTCATAATCAATTACCTTATTAATAACAATGCCCACCCATCTTCCACATGTCCACCATATGCTCTTGATCAGCCAGAGCCATATAACAGCAATCTCTTTCCTCTTCAACATCAATTGATGAGTCATCAGAGGGAACCCATTCTTCTTCAGCAACCATGCATTGATTATTATCTTTTTCTGCAGACATGAGAGCAATTTGATCCTTAAGCTTTTTGTATTTTGATCTGTACTTATCATCAGGCTTGTTATAAGAAATTGATGGACCAGATTGAGAAACAAAATGATTGGACTTAAACTCTTTCATGAAATGACCTTTTCTTCCACACTTAAAGCATGTCAGATTGGTCTTGTCAATGGAAGAACTGGGTGTATGTTGTCCAGTGGGTCTGTTGGCTCTTGCTTTAAAACGGTTAAATGTTTTAGCAATCATAGCCATCAGATCATCACTATCAGTTTCATCACAATCCGAAGAGATATTATTCATGGCTCCAGAATCCATTAATTCAGACATCATCTTCTTCATAGAAAATACATTCTCAAAAGACATTAATGCCGCACAGGGTGGTTCAGTATGACTAACCACAGGGAACTAGTGGAAGCATGATTAATAGCATCTTTTTCTGCCTCAATTCACTGGGCTTGATTCTCTTCAGTGAATCTGAAGGCTCCATACAATGTTGACAAAGTATGGGAATGCAAGGTTTTACCTTGTCTCAAGACCACAATCATGTGAGACCATTTAGATGGAAGAATATCACAAAATTTTACAATAAGTATGTCCGTGTCTTTTTCTACTCCAAGCCCTCTCAACTGGTTTATGATACTCATAAATCTGGTGTAAGTACTAGTTAATGATTCATTGGGCAGAGCAAAAAATGACTCGTACTTCTTATTCAAAGACACTTTCCTGGTAACAATAGTGTCATCACCACTTTCATACTGGTTTACTAGTTCATCCCACATGCTTTTAGCACTAGGATAAAGAACTAATGTGGGAATAACAGATTCAGGAACAGCCCCGAGGATCATATTTTTTAAAATAGTATCTATATTAACAAGTCTTTTATCCTCTTCAGAACAGTGTTTCTCTCTCTTTTCCCTTCCATATCTTGCTCCAAGAGGATCAAGAAGTGGATTGAGAGGACTTCTAGGAATATAAGGTCCTTCATTTAAAATTTTTATCATGTTCCTCTCAATTCCAGTAATATGTAATATCATCCTAGCTTTCCACGTGCCAAATTCATCACCATTCCTACTGAATTTAGGAACAGGAGTGTTTGAGTTGTGTACATGCACGTGTGGAGAAGCAGGAATAGGAGGTGGTGGTGAGAGATTATTGTTAACATGGTCAATAGTCTGTTCAGTTTCAATAATGGGGGGAGGTCCTATACTTAAAGGGTTTCCTTGTGTATTCTCTGGGTTGGCCATCAAGAAAATACAGATCTAGGCAAGTATATTAGCCTTCTGCTCTGATACCAATTGTGAAGTCCCTCACTTGATGGTTTAACCCACAAGTGTAGAATACAACAAGTCAAGTAAGCACTAGATTGGACTAGTATAAATGCGACAAGTCAAGTAAGCACTAAATTGAACTAGTATTATAATAAATATAAATGCAAGAATATATATAAAGAAATACGTACTTAAGCAATATAGAGATAAGCAACTAAGTTAAATGGTGAGACACAATGTAATTTTCAAGTGTATTTTATTTATTGATGTTAAATAAAATACAAGGTTGCTGCGGAACTAAGATATTACAAAGTAAGTATCTAAACAACCTTATGAATTACAACTGATCTAATATTTGCTAGATAAACTCTTTTGATCGAAATACTTTAAGTTGTGAAGTATAACTGTTTAGATCGAGAGTATTTGAGCAAAAGCACCAAATTGTAAAAGTGTAATTTGGACGAGGGAAGTGACTTGGTATTTATAGGCAAAAAGAATAAATATAATATTCTTTTTATCGTACAAATATGGTTACATGCATTTAAGGAAATTACTTTAATTACTTAAATGCATTGAATAAAGTACAAGAATAAAGTCACTTGATAGTGATTTGTCTTCTAAACCAACCACCTTTACATGCGTGTAAGGCTTTTAACAAAGGACAAATGGATTATCCGGGTAAAGGCATAAAGTTAATTCCTCGTAATTAGTGTTCAGACTTGTAAGGTCTAGAACACTGTAAAGGACTCCAGTCAGGAGATCTGGTAAGTCTGTCAATCAGCTCCGCTATTTGTCAGACTTCAGTCTTCGACTTCAGTGAGAATATTCTTCAGTGGAAAGATCTTGACTGGAGTAAAGTCCAGTGAACCAATCCGGTGGAATCCAGATTCCTATACAAGTAAATGGTTAACTGGTTTTCACATAATTTCTGGACAAATCTTCAGAGGGCTCCAGTAGTCTCGTCGGAACGAGTCCAGTAAATCTGGACCTAACACCATCAGCAAGTTGTATGTCACAAATCTGGATCTAACACCAGTAGATCTGGACCTAACACCATCAGTAAATCTTGACAACTTATTTATATTTTTAAAGTTCAGATGGGATAATCTTGTATGCCACAACCAGTTTGTGTCCTCATCTGCCTTTGTCCTCATCTGCCTTTGTATAGAAACATTGTTCACTAGGTGAACTTTCCATATTAATGACATAAATATTGCCTTTTCTTGGTGCAACCAGTACTACTTTCCAATCTCTGTTGAATATGGTGCCTTGACTTACATCAAATAAAACCTTGAAGCCATCATCACAAAGTTGGCTGACACTGATCAGGTTATATTTCAAACCATTCACATATGCAACTTTCGTAAATTTGACTTGTCCATTATTCAAAACACCATATCCCTCAGTTTGTCCATTGCCATCGTTACCAAAAGTTATTGAGGGCCCCTCTTGCACCCTATATTCTTCCAGCAGGGTTTTATTACCAGTCATGGCTCTGCAAGCTGCACTGTCCAAATACCATATATACTTTTTTCGGTCTCCCTGCACATACACAAAGATTAGTTCTTCTTGGGAACCCATCTTTTGATGGGTCCACTGGGCTCTCCCTTAGCAGCCTCAGATTTCTTTAGTATAGAAGGAACAGAAGGATCAAAGGGGATGTCAGTCATGATCTCAGATGAGATAAAAACAGTTGGTTTGATGGGTTCTTCAACTTTTTTCTTTTCAGATTTTTCTTTAACTTGTTTGATTTTCTTTGAAAAAGATTTTGGGTTTTGTTTAGGATTCTGGGGAGTACTTTCAACATTTTTCAATCGTGCATTACAACTTTGCATTTGCCTAGCCAACATTTGAAATTGACTTTCTATCCTTAACAAAACAGATTCTTCATTAGACACATGAGCCTTACCAGAATCAGAGGTAGAGGGCTCATCAAGGGAGACATTTTTCTTCTTCTTTTGGTTTTTGGAAACCTTGGATGAAAACTAAGGGGAAGGCTTCTTGGTTTTAGCTTTCTTGTCTGAAGCACTGGTCTCACGTGCTTCAGATTTTCCCTCAGGTTGTTCCAGGGCTTTTTCAGTTACTTCTTTTGTTTTACCAAGATCTTTAAAAATAATCTCTGGTCTCATATCTTTTGGAAGTGCATCTAAATCAGTAATTACAGATGCAAGATGAAGATCACCAGTGCCATATGCAATTCTTTGATTTTCAAAAGTTTTCTTGATGGAAGCTTCAGGAAAAGGTGATTTCATCCAAGATTTGATTAATTTTTTGTTCTTTTTTCTAAAATAATCCTTAATTCTTCCTTTTCAAGTTCAAGTTTGGAAACTAGAGATTGGTAACTTTTCAAAGCCAATTGGACATCTTTTAGTTCTTTTAGCCTCGCTTGACTAGCATTCATTTCAGAAGAATTTATTTCAAACATTTTTAGGCTTTCTGAACGCACAGTCTCAACATATGAAATATCAGCCTCTATCAGAACTAGAAGGTCCAATTTTTGTTCTTCATCTTTCTCAAAACCAAAATTACTAAGCTTTTTCATGATGATATTCACCCAACGACCAGATTCCACATCAGACTTCACAACATGACCTTGATCTTCATGAGCCATGAAACACATGTCCCTTACTTCTTCTTCATCATCAGAAGACGCATCAGAATCCTCCCATTTTTCTGAATTTGCAACCATGCAGCTATTCTTGTTGGATTCTTCTTGTGCCATAAGTGCAATGTGGGCTTTCAGCTTCTTGTATTTAGCTTTGTACCCATCATCATTTTTCTGAAAGATAGAATGGTTACGGACAGTTTGTGATGAGGAGGGTTGATTCGATCTGCATTCCTTCATAAAATGTCCTTTCTTTCCACATTTAAAACATTCTGAATTGGACTTATCAATGGAACTGTTTGAAGAAAATTGTTTGCCATTTCTTTTGGATTTAAATTTAAAACGATTGAAAGTTTTGGCAATCATTGCAACAAGATCGTCATCATCATCCTCATCACATTCATGTGATGCATAATCAGAAATACCAGCTTTCATTAGTTCAGCTACCATCTTCTTCACTGAGTCAGAGTGATCACTCTCAGAAGATAGTAGGGCAGAGTCATTAGGTTCAGAATAATGAACCAGGGTAGAACTAGTAGAAACATGATTCTTAGCGTCTTGCTTAGCCACAACTCTCTCAGCTTTATTCTCCTCAGTATATTTAAAAGCACCATATAAAGAGGCAAGAGTGTGGTTGTGAAGGGTTTTTTCCTTATCTTAAAACCATAATCAAATTTTCCCATTTAGAAGGCAAGATGTCACAAAACTTTTCCAACAAAATTTCTTTATCCTTTTCAACACCAAGGGCTTTCAGTTGATTAACCAAATTTGTAAATCTGATGACGTTTGAGTCAAAGTTTCATTCGGTAATGCAAAGAAAGCTTCATATTTTTTGTTCAAAGCAACTTTTCTTGTGACAACAGTTTCCTTAGTACCCTCAAACTGAGTCATTAATTCTTCCCACATTAATTTTGAGTTGTCAAGTAAAACAAGAGTGTGTTTCAAGCTTTTTGGGACAGCGAAAAGAATCATATTTTGCAATTTAGAGTCGAGGTCAGCCAATCTATGGTCTTCTTCTGACCAGTGATCTTTCTCTTTGGGTGACATTCTAGGGATCCCATTTTGATTAAAAACTACAGTCGAGGCATTCATGGGTACATAAGGTCCTTCTAAGAGAATAGAGGTCAAGTGTCTTTCAACCCCAGCGATATACTTAAGCATGCAAGCTTTCCATGTAATAAAAAAGTCACTATCCCCATTGAATTTAGGAACAGGATTGTTTGGAAAATGTACATGGATGCTAGGTGGAGGTGGTGGTGGTGGTGGAGTGGCATTAAGATTAACATTGACATTTGGGTTACCATTTGGGTTTGGTTGTTCTTGTAGGATCAAAACAGGTATAGCAACTTAATGATTTAACCTGAGAGGCTCTGATACCAAATGTGAGTCCACTACAGAAGATGTTAGACGAGTACAAGATATAACAAATGTATAACAATAATAACAATTATATCAAGTAACCCGACTGGCAAGTACTATGATCCAGATAATGGATATGAACAATAAAGAAAAAGTGCTTGAAACTATATAAATACAATATATAATCAAGTATTATGGCAAAGAGTCGAAATGTATTTTTCAAAGTATTTTATTTATTTCTATAAATAAAATACAAAGGTTGTTGCGGAACAAAGATAATCACACTTGTGAAAATATCTAAACAATCTTGAAATACAAATGATCTAAACAACAAGGAAATACTCTTAAGAATACTTAGAGTATATATCACACGTTGCAATGCCAAAGTTCCAAGCATTTTTGCAAGTGTGAGAAGTCTTATATTTATAGGCCAACATGTTGATGACATGGCAAATGGCCGTACAAATATGGTTGGGTGCATTTATGGATTTGTAGGACAAATCCATAACATATTTGTTTAAGGTAAAGTATGTAAGTTTCTTTGATGTGACTTGACATACTTTATTCCCAACCTTTTGCTAAAACTATCATAATACCAGGTATAAAGTTATTAACCGGGTAAAGGTAGTTAAAGTACTGCAAAAAGACTTCCTCGTAATCAGTGAAAAAGTATTGTAAATACATTTTCACTGAGGGCCTTCAGATCTTCAATCAGATGGAATCTTCTCAGAGCTCTGCTTCTCAGAAGTTTCCCTTCTTCAGTCTTCAGTCTTTGACTTCAGAATGAACATCTTCAGATGTGTTGATCTTGATCTGAGGTGAAGCTTCAGAGAACTAATTTTGAGAGACTCCTCAGAATTTCTGTACAAGTATCTTCTCTGAACTTCAATATTTCTGAACAAATTATACTTGGTCGATTTTCGACCTAACACATTATCAAATCCGGAATCTAACAAATGGCTTGAAGATACGAAGGTGGAAATGAAATCCATGATTGACAATCAAGTCTGGAGCTTGGTTGATCTTCCACAAAATGCTCAAACTGTTGGGTGTAAGTGGATCTTCAAGAAGAAGACGCACATGGATGGAAATGTACACACCTATAAAGCTCGTCTCGTGGTGAAAGATTACACTCAACGTTTCGGTGTTGATTATGATTAAACCTTTTCTCCGGTTGCGGATATTAGAGCTATTTGGATTCTCTTAGCCATAGTTGCGTACTATGACTTTGAGATATGGAAAATGGATGTTAAGACTGCCTTCTTGAATGGTTACTTGGAAGAAGAAGTCTATATGGATCAACCTGAAGGTTTTATTGATCCAAAACATCCCAACAAAGTATGCAAGCTTCAAAGGTCCATTTATGGACTAAAGCAAGCATCAAGAAATTGGAACAAGCGGTTTGATAAAGAAATCAAAAGGTTTGGTTTCGTTCAAAATCCCGATGAGCCATGTGTATATCACAAAGCTAGTGGGATGTTGGAATTTCGTATGCCCAAGACACATATTAAATTGACGTGGCTAGTATGTGATGATCCAAGTCAGGTCATACCCAATAACAAGTTAGACAAACACTTATGATATTTATTCGTATGATATGATCTTTAAATAAATATCAATACTTGAAGCATTTAGAAAAATGGGTTTCTAAATAAATGCACTTGAGAAATACAAGTAAATTATATGGATAATTTATTTTGAGAAATATGTGAATGTGTTTATTTGGCAAAATAAACACTTATGTGTGTTATGTATAATACATAATATGTTACATAAGGTATATAACATGTTATAATACATTTATAATATATTGTATAAAAGGAAAATGCAAGTGATTTTGAGTTGGTGAGACCCATGTGATCTCACCTTGAGGCCGGCCCCCTCCCACCCAAAACACATGCATTTGCTTGTTTTATATAACCCACTAGCTACATTGGAAACACACACTTGATACATGCATTTGCTATAGTGTTCTCTCAACTCTCAAGTGCAAAACTCTCTCCATTTTCTCTCTTTATTTTCGGCATTAACAAGGAAAGGAGAGAAGGGTTTTTCAAGTTTAAATCCTAGCATATTTGGGTGTTTGTTGGAGGCTTGGGGTATGCAAGCTTGAGGTACTTCTATTTTGAAGACTTGGCTTATTCAAGAACATCATATTCTTCATATCAACCTTCTCAAAAGCTTGGAAGAAGGTAGTCTTCTAAACACCCTATGATTGTTATTTTGATTGCATGACATTCATATACATGGATCCTTATTGTTTGGGGTTTTCTTTTATACGTAAAAATTTGATTTTAACTACATATAACATAATGAAAGGTTCATTTCTTCCGCTGCGTTTTTCATGATTATAAGGATAATATGACTTTGATAAAACCCAAAAGACCCAACAATGGCATCTAGAGCCGGTTATATGGATGTATGCATCGAAAGTTGAATTTTGTTTGTGTATTATAGTGTCACAACTTAGCCAAAAGACCTTGTGATTGTTTGTGATGTGTGGATGTGTTTGTATTTTTATTTAATTATTCAATGGTTGTAATAGTTAAATAGGATTTTCTTCATTCATTTGGTTATGTAATTTTATTTATTTCATTTGGAATGTAATAAGTAGACTAGCTGCATTTTTTCCTTGTAAATGTAATCTCCAAGAAGGCTTTAAAGAGTTTAGGGGCTGTTTTGGAGGCCAAAAGGAAGAGTGAAGAAAGACTTTCAAATCACATCACAAAAGATTACTTGAAGCATTTGGATGCAAGATCAAGTGGAGTTCATTGACACAAATTTTGTGTCACTTTGTCCCTTAGGTTGAGACCTTTTGACACACTTGTTTCGGCTAACAAGTGTGGTCAAATTAGTTGGCTAATGTTGTGCACTTATTATTATGTTTGTCATGTTTGTGTGATTGTTTGATAATATTGTCATGTGGATGTTCAAAACTACAAACTAAATGACATACATAGAAGTTTAAAAATTGGTTTTAAAATTGACATTAACTTGGTAAAATAAAATGAGTTTTATTAAAAGTTAATGGTTACAATTATAAAAAATGAATTTTATAAAAGAACTTTGAAATATGGATTTCAAAATTTTCATCATGATACAAAGTTTTAACTAGAATATAAAAACTCAAACGACCCTTTAAAAACAAGTTAAAACGCCATCCTTTATACAATACTTAATTATTTGGAAACTCTTTGTAGGATAAAGGTCACCTAACTACCTTGAGGGAACTTATAAGTTAAGGTAAATTCATTATACTTGTGGGATAAAGGTCACCTAACCATTTGTATAGATAAATTTACATGTATGTATAAGTGAGACAACTTGATTTGGAAGCCATGTGATTAGGGTCACCGAAGCATGGTAACCAAAGGCGTTGATGGGATTAAACATGCCGACTTAACATAAGATGTTAAAACCGATCCCATACCACTAGAAATTGTAAAATGTTACAATTGTCAAACGTTGACTACCTTGTTAATTTAAATAATGGGATAAAGGTCACCTAACCATCATTTAAATGTAACGTTGGATTCTAGATTTTAATTATTAATTGTCCATGAGACATAAAAGGGTATTAACAATTAAAATTTATATTTGATATCGAAAACACTAATAAAGACTTTGTTAATCTTGTAGATGGCCGCTAACAATCCAATCAACCCCAACCCAAACGTCCATAATTTTTCACTAAGATCCATCCTTGAAAAGGAACGTCTTAACCAAAACAACTTTGTGGATTGGTTTCGTAACTTGAGAATTGTTCTCAAGCATGAAAAGAAATCCTATATACTAGACGATCCTATTCCCGATGAGCCCGAAGAAACAAATGTTGATGCCTACAATGATTGGGTTAAATATGTCGATGACTTCGTGCAAGTTAGTTGCATAATGTTGGCGAGTATGACTCCCGAACTCCAAAAGGAGTTCGAGCACCATGGGGCATACGACATGATTACCCAACTCAAGGAAATGTTCCAACAAAAGGCAAGGGTTGAACGCTTCGAAACGGTTCGAGCGCTTCATGCATGTCACATGGATGATTCTCAACCCGTCTCAACTTATGTTCTTAAAATGAAAAGCTACATTGATCGCCTCGAAAGGCTAAATTGTCCCGTTTCAACCGAGTTGGCTACGGATTTGATCCTCAACTCCTTATCTAAGAGATTTGAGACCTTCGTGTTAAATTATAACATGAACGGATGGGACAAAACCGTTTCCGAGCTCCATGGGATGCTCAAAACGGCCGAGGCTAACATGGGAGGAAAGGTTCAACCCGTTCACATGATCAATGAAGGCGGAAAGAAAAGGGCCAACCCCGGACCAAAGGCAAATGTTGCTAAAGAAAAGGGAAACAACAAAAGGAACAACAGAGGAACGGGAAAGGCTAAAATGGATACTCTAAAACCGAAGAAGCAAAAGGTTGCTGTCAATGACCCATGCTTTAAGTGTGGGGAGGTAGGACATTGGAAACGTAATTGTCCAACCTATCTCAAAGAGTTGAAAGCTAAGAGGGATGCATGGCAAACCTCAGGTACAATATTTATGCTATATATTGAGCTTAATACTGTTTTTTCTTACATATGGGTATTGGATACCGGATGTGGAACTCATATTTGTAATATGTTACAGGGGTTCATAAGAAAAAGGAACATCAAGAAGGGGGACATTAGTCTCTTTATGGGCAATGGTGTGAATGTACAAGTTGAAGCCCAAGGAGACTATCTTTTGAAACTTCCAAGTGGTTTGGAAATTGTATTGAACAATGTTTTGTATGCACCTAGTTTGACTAGGAGCATTATTTCAGTTTCCCCTTTAAGACATGTTGGATATGATTTTAAATTTGTTAACAATGATATCCATATTTCTATGAATGATGTATTTTATTTTAAAGCCATGCCTATAAATGGTATTTATGAATTGGTTCATGAAAACACAACATATGACAACTCAATGTACCAAACTACCACCAAGAAACTTAAATTAGATTTAAGTGAAACCTATATTTGGCATTGTCGTCTTGGCCATATAAATAAGAATCGCGTACTAACACTTCAAAAGAATGGTCTTTTGAAAACAAAATCAAATGATTCATTTGATGTATGTGAATCTTGTTTACAAGGCAAGATGACTAAGGCACCTTTCAATGGCACTAATGAAAGGGCAAAAGATTTATTAGGTATCATACATTTGGATGTATGTGGTCCTTTTAAGCCAATGACTCGGAATGGTGAAAGATATTTCATTACATTCACCGATGACTATAGCCGTTACGGTTATGTGTACTTATTAAAACACAAGAGTGAAGCTTTTGAAGTGTTCAAAATTTTCAAGAATGAAGTAGAAAACCAACTCAGCAAGACAATAAAAATTCTTCGTTCTAATAGAGGAGGTGAATACCTAAGTGATGCTTTTCAAGATCATCTTAGAAGTTGTGGGATCATCTCACAACTAACTCCCCCTGGAACACCACAACATAATGGTGTGTCTGAAAGGAGGAATCGAACCCTATTAGATATGGTTCGTTCTATGATGAGCAAAAGCTCACTACCTCTGTCATTTTGGGGTTATGCCATAATCTCTGCTGCCCGAATTTTAAATATGGCTCCAACCAAGAAAGTGGAGAAAACACCTTTTGAAATATGGCATGGAAGAGTTCCATCTTTGTCATACTTAAAAGTATGGGGTTGTGAGGCTTATGTAAGACATGATGCCTCAAGCAAATTAGAACCCCGATCCACTAAATGTATCTTTGTAGGATATCCTAAAGATGATTTGGGATATTATTTCTACAATCCAAATGAGCAAAATGTATTTGTTGCTCGAAAGGCTGAGTTCTTGGAGACTAAATTCCTTATGGAAGGAACTAGTTTTAGAACAGTGGAACTTGAAGAAGATCAAGAACCACTGACAGATACACACTTGGGTGACACTAGCTTTCAACAAAAGTATGTTGAAGATGATCAAGGAATTGATCAAGACACACAAAACGTTCGTAGATCTGGTAGAGCTTCTTATCCACCTGAAAGATATGGATTTCTTATGGATGAATGCTATATGATGGTTTCTGATGAACCTACCACCTGCCATGATGCAATGTCCAAATCGGATTCGGACAAATGGTTAGAAGCCATGAACGCTGAGATGCAATCCATGTATTATAACCAAGTCTGGGAATTGGTTGATGAACCTCCTAATTCCAAAGTAGTTGGAAGTAAATGGGTGTTCAAATTGAAACACGATATGCATGGAAACTTGCTTACTTATAAAGCTAGACTTGTAGCAAAAGGTTTCACTCAAACTCGAGGGGTCGACTATGATGAAACTTTTTCGCCCGTGGCAATGCTAAAGTCTATTAGGATATTATTTGCCATAGCCGCTCATTATGACTATGAGATATGGCAAATGGATGTCAAAACCGCTTTTCTAAATGGATATCTTGAGGAAGATGTCTATATGGATCAGCCTGAAGGTTTTGTCGATCCTAAACATCCTAATAAAGTATGCAAGTTAAAGAAATCAATCTATGGATTGAAACAAGCATCAAGAAGCTGGAATCGTCGTTTTGATGAAGAAGTCAAGAAATTTGGCTTCATCAAAAACGCTGATGAAGCTTGTGTGTATAAGAAGGCTAGTGGGAGCATCATTACCTTTCTAGTATTATATGTCGATGACATTCTTCTATTTGGAAATGATATTCCAACCTTGGAAGGTGTAAAAGCCTGGCTTGGAAGTTGCTTTTCCATTAAGGATCTTGGTGAAGCCGCCTATATTTTGGGAATAAGGATCTATAGGGATAGATCAAGGCGCTTAATAGGTTTGAATCAAAGTGCATACATAGATAAAATCTTGAAAAGGTTCAAGATGGAAAACTCTAAGAAAGGTTTAGTACCTATTCAAAGAGGAACTATATTGAGCACTTCTCAATCTCCTAGCTCAAAAGTTGAGCAAGAGAAAATGAGTGGAATCCCATATGCATCTGCTATAGGATCCATCATGTATGCTATGATATGCACGAGACCGGACGTGTCATGCGCTTTGAGCATGACAAGTAGATACCAGCAAAATCCAGGAGATAGTCATTGGATGGCTGTCAAGAATATATTGAAATATCTTAGAAATACTAAAGATATGTTCTTAATATATGGATCTAGTGAGGAGGAGCTCGTTGTAAAGGGTTACACGGATGCGAGTTTCCAAACTGATCGAGATGATTCTCGATCACAATCGGGTACATCTTCATTCTAAATGGAGGAGCTGTTTCTTGGAAAAGCTCGAAGCAAGATGTGGTTGCATTGTCCACTACAGAGTCAGAATACATCGCCGCCTCTTTGGCAGCACAAGAGGCTGCATGGTTGAAGAAATTCATTGCCGATCTAGGGGTTGTTCCTTCCATTCAAGAACCCTTAGAAATTCTTTGTGATAACGAGGGCGCAATTGCTCAAATCAAAGAACCTCGTGCGCATCAAAAGACTAGACACATTGAGCGGAGATTCAACTACATAAGGGATGAAGTTGAAAAAGGAAAGATATGTATTCGCAAAGTTCACACCGATCAAAATATTGCGGACCCACTCACGAAGCTCCTTGAAAGGCCTAAGCATGAAAGTCATACTTGTGCCATGGGACTTCGATATTCTAGTGATTGGATTTGATCTATTTTATGTATTTGGATATCGGAACGTTTGTATTTGTTAACACTTTTATATGAATATTGGTATTATGCATTTTAATTGTGTTATGTTCCATTTTTTGCATGTTTAAATCCATGAATAAATTAGTTATTCTAAATGTCCGTAGTCGATCATATTTGTGGGAATAAATATGAATGTAAGACTGTTATGAACTTGGATTGGTAGATGTTCAAATGGTTTTGAATATAGAGCAATGTGTTGCTGCCAAGGTTCATAGATATTTGTGGGATACAAATATTGGACTGACCTGCACTCAAGCATTACTACATGGAATCTTTGTGATTGATCATAAGTAATCTTGATTTAAAAGGCGAATATCATTGTATCCTCAGACCTGAGATACATATTGGGTCTTGATATTCACTGAATATTACACTTTGACTTGGTTCTTCGCTGTTCTGAAACATGGCAGTACATAAGGCTAAGCTCAGGTATGATATAAGGTGATTGTGAAAGACGTATGTAGTCGAAATGGGATTTGTCCCTCTTATTCGTTGAGAGTTAGATGTCTAAGGCCTGTTACAAAGTTAAATCAATAGAGAATGATCACTCTATGTCTCTAGGATTTAACATGACATCTGTGACAAAAGGAAAAATGATCGATTCACCTAAATCATTTCAAGTAGAGACTTGAAGGGGATGATGTTATTGAATGGCACTACGTCACACGTATTAGGGGTAGCAAACCGTTGTTAGGCGGTATTTGCTACTTGCGTCAATATTCTATGAATCTTGTGCAAGTGGGAGATTGTTGGAATTTCGTATGCCCAAGACACATATTAAATTGACGTGGCTAGTATGTGATGATCCAAGTTAGGTCATACCCAATAACAAGTTAGACAAACACTTATGATATTTATTTGTATGATACGATCTTTAAATAAATATCAATACTTGAAGCATTTAGAAAAATGGGTTTCTAAATAAATGCACTTGAGAAATACAAGTAAATTATATGGATAATTTATTTTGAGAAATATGTGAATGTGTTTATTTGGCAAAATAAACACTTATGTGTGTTATGTATAATACATAATATGTTACATAAGGTATATAACATGTTATAATACATTTATAAATATATATTGTATAAAAGGAAAATGCAAGTGATTTTGAGTTGGTGAGACCCATGTGATCTCACCTTGAGGTCGGCCCCCTCCCACCCAAAACACACATGCATTTGCTTGTTTTATATAACCCACTAGCTACATTGGAAACACACACTTGATACATGCATTTGCTATAGTGTTCTCTCAACTCTCAAGTGCAAAACTCTCTCCATTTTCTCTCTTTATTTTCGGCATTAACAAGGAAAGGAGAGAAGGGTTTTTCAAGTTTAAATCCTAGCATATTTGGGTGTTTGTTGGAGGCTTGGGGTATGCAAGCTTGAGGTACTTCTATTTTGAAGACTTGGCTTATTTAAGAACATCATATTCTTCATATCAACCTTCTCAAAAGCTTGGAAGAAGGTAGTCTTCTAAACACCCTATGATTGTTATTTTGATTGCATGACATTCATATACATGGATCCTTATTGTTTGGGGTTTTCTTTTATATGTTCAAATTTGATTTTAACTACATATAACATAATGAAAGGTTCATTTCTTCCGCTGCGTTTTTCATGATTATAAGGATAATATGACTTTGATAAAACCCAAAAGACCCAACAGTGGGAGTCATGTTACTTTCCTTGTCTTATATGTCGATGACATATTAACCATAGGAAAACACATTCATATGTTGCAAGATGTTAAATCCCATCTTGGAAAGTGTTTTGCCATGAAAGAATTAGGAGAAGCAGCATTTATTCTTGGAATCAAGATCTACCGAGATAGATCAAAGCGGTTGTTTAGATTAAGTCAAAGTGCTTATATTGATAAGGATCTTGAAGCGTTTCAAGATTGAGAATTTTAAGCGTAGTTTAGTTCCCATGCAAGAAAGACTTAACTTATCTAGCAAGAACGGTGCTTCTACACCTAATGAGGTGGAGCGTATGCGAAAAATCCCTTATGCTTCGGTTGTGGGATCTATTATGTATGCGATAAGATGCACTAGACCTGATATTGCATTCGTGCAAAATATAGTTTGCCACTATCAGCAAAATCCTGGATAGGATCATTGAATTATTGTAAAGAACATTCTTAAGTACATGTGTACTACTAAAGCATTATTCTTGGTGTATGGTTGAAATCCCGATCAAAATTCAAATGGTAATGGAATTTGTGATGTTGGATTTCAGACTGATAAATATGATTAAAAATATCAGTCGGGATATGTAACATCCTGAACTTTTTGATTAACGGTTGACTTGAGTCGTTAAGTCAATATTACGTGTCCGTTAAGTCTCTAGGAGATTTCATGCTTATACGTAATTAATATGCTATATGTGGAAGGCTTCAATGCCTTAATGATGTATATGTTAACATGTTTAAGATGTCAAAGATGATTAAGATGTGTTAAATGTGTCGGTAAGTATTCCCGGTAGTGAGTTTAAGCCCTAGATGTGATGTCTTAAAGTTGAGGGACTCAAGGTGTCAGGTGAGGAAACTTGCTACAGCAGATTAGGTTGTAAATTAGACCCTAATCACACACATAATTCAGTTTCTCCTCTCTTTTCAAACCCTAAGCCGCCCCCTCACCCTCTCAAGCAATTCGCGTGTGTTTCTTTCGATTCAATGGTGATTCGAGTGAGATTTGGTTCATAGATTATGTCCTTATCATTGCCTACGGATAATTAAGGTATTCTCTTCATGATCTAATGTTTGATTGGTCCATTCTATCATCACATTCCTGGCCATAAGGGTTGGGGTGAATTCGGTTGCGTTTAATAATCAATTAACGTTGTTTTGAGTGATTAAAAGTCTATTATTGTGATACAAATGAATTAGGGGTTAATCAACAATTCCATTGCATCATTATGGTATTAAAATGATGAATTTGAGTTACAAAAGTCGTTCATAAGGTTTGGAGAATGGATTGGGTTGTTGATAATCGTTTGTGGTAAATTGATTGAGTTTCGATAGTAAGAATGGTTGTTTAATGTGACCTAATGATCCATTTTTGTTAACAACTCGGTCATGGAGCAATTGATGGGGCTAAATCATCAATTAGGCCTTAAAAGAGTCTTCTTTTTGGTGTAAAACCCATTTTTGGAAAAAATGACAGAAAGAGACTAACTACCTGGGGTAATAGTCTAGAAATAGACAAAAGTTGAGAATAGACAAAAAGAGACTAACTACCTGGGATAATAGTCTCAAAGTAGACAAAAAGAGACAACTTACCATGGGTAATAGTCAAAAAGGGACTATTATTTGGAGTGATGGTAATTACAGGGTATGTGACACGTATTTAGACTGTAGGTCAGTTTAGTCTTGTTATACTCATAAATCGGTCCTATGTTGATTATAGGTAGTCGAGAATACTTGCAAAGCTCGGTAACTTACGTTATCATTTGTTATACGCTTTTACGAGGTAAAATACACTACTTTGACACGCTGAGGGTTCAACAAAAACATAGTTTTCATATAATAACTTCCCCTAATGGTATCTTGTTTGCTTATGGGTATTCGAGATTATACGGGAGGTGATATGGGCTATGTAGATGCATATCGAAGCCTGAAATGCTACCCCAATGATATGTACTGATATGAGATGCTATGTATGCTTAATATATGGAATGATATCAAATGATATATGATTTGAGATGATAGATGATACGAAATGATATTTGTACATGATACAAAAGATGATATGAGATGATGAACGATCTGAGATGATAAATGATATGCAATATTGTAATGATATACGATATGCAATTATATGATGATGTATTGATGTAACAATGTATGCGATGTAATGATATGCTATGTAATGTCTTGAGATGAATTGAAATGTGTTATATGTTGATGATATGTATAATGTGCATGACTACATGGCTTGTTCATCTAGTTCACTAGACTTATTAAGTTGCCATGACACCTAAACTATGTGATGATGTTTACGTTTAAGGGCCCAAACGTAAAAAGATGATATGTGATGATGTTTACGTAACGTGGATACCTAAACTATATGTGATGTAAACCGAGCTTGTATATGATATGAAAGTGTCAAGCTTAACCCGTACTTGCCCTTGCCCGGTGAGTGCATATATGGTTGCTTGGGTGGCTCCTTGCAACATAATTACGTGGTTTGAGTATCTCCGGGTGGCGTGATTAACCACCAATGTCTTTGAACATACGGACTACTCCTGGATTGGCCTGCCATTCCTTAACAACATTGATGGACCGTCGTAAGGCTTATCCATCTAGTCGGGTGTGAGGTTCCCTGTTAGGTCTTATGACCGCCTACTCACAAGCTTACACCTTATATGTGATGAGTGACTTATGTCACGCCTAATGTAAGTGACTTATGTCACACTATACGATGATGCTTATATGTTATATGTAAAGTAAAAGATGATTAGGCACAGTTAGGTGATTCAACCTATGATGATGATGTTTGATGCGATGATATGTTATGGATGATGTGATGCATCGATGTGATATGTGCCTTGACGATGTAATTATGACTTTTATATAATGTATTAAATGGACAAATGTTTTATAACCTTTGTGTTATCTTACTTAGTTAATTCGTTAGCTAACACTTGCTCTTTTAAAATGTGTTATTCCCTTAGGTCCAACATTGGTGAGCAGGTTGATGTGAGAAGATGTGAGGCATGGGTAGATGATCTTGAAGCTGGGTATAGTTTACCCATAGTGGCTGCTCGCTTTAGACATTTGCTTTATGTTTAGATGATAATGACTTGCATTGATAATGTGGTCGGTGGTTTAATGTTAGGCAACCGATGGGTTTCCATTTGAACTTATTTTGATGATATGGTTAGTGATGATATACCCCTCCGGAGCTCTACCTCTGTATATGAATCTGCTATCACGAAGGCTGCTTAAGGATGTTTTCTGCCAGAATTATGGAGCTCACCTCCGTCGGAATGGAGCTCACCTCCATCTATACAGAGCTCTCGGAGCTTACCTCTGTCAGAACGGAGGTCACCTCAGGAGAACGGAGCTCACCTTCGAGGAAAAAAAAACCCTAATGACCTAACTTATTCTCCAAGATTACACATCTTATAAATAGAGGACTTCCTCATAAGATGGAGGCATGTTCTCTTCACCCCAAAAAACACCTAAAGGTGGACGGCTTCTCTACTACGGAGTCGTCTCCTCCACAAACACAAATACCTCCGATACAATGGCGTAAAGCGACTCCTTAGCCCTCTGACTGGAAGGGAACCGCCAATGAATCACCCAAAACCCCTCCTTGTTCCCGATCGAAGGTCCGTGCCATTCTTTGATCAAACAAATTGGTGCCATTCGTGGGACGTATACTACATGTCCCCACCTCCACCTTCTGATTAGATTTTCAACCATCGCCGATCATAAAAATGGTCGATTTTTTTTTTCCAGATCTTGAAAAGCCTTATTTATTCATTAAAACCTTTTCAAACACCTTCTCGCCAAAATCCGCTGTCGACGGCTCCTACGATTGAACAAAAAATCTAATGATTGATGGATGAGTTATTGAGCACTAACTCTATTTCATTAATTATATATGTAGCCTCGATGCTACACAAATTTTGCTTAAAAGGAGGCCTTATCATCCCTGACCAGTCATGAGCCTGCCGCCATAAACCATGATTTAGCCATCATCGGTAGTCGCCGCAAAGGTTAAACCTGACTGAAAAAAGTTAGGAAGATTGGTAATAAAAAGAGGTGTTGTGAAGATCTTCACAAACAGGCCATCGCGGACCACCACTATGGCCCCGATGAATTTTTGAAAGCCATTTATGTCGCGATTTAACAAGCTACATCAGACTGGGAATCTAAAAGTCTCCACACACACAAAAAAAAGAAGAAGATCATGAAGATGACACGTTGTGCGATTCGCACAAAGACAGGAGCCATGGAGCGTTCGTGATTTCCTAGTAAGAAGATCACGAAGATTCGCTATCAATTTTGCCTATCGTTCTATCCATTGTGATTTAGACGACACACGTTGGCTCCCCGATTGCGAAAGCAAAATCAAGGATGACAAAGCTAAAAACAAACCTACCTGCAACTATTCTACATGTCCGACGATTTACAACAAGGTACGGGGCGCACACTCGAAAAACCAACGACTAGGTGATTCGACAAGTCTGTCTTGTAAGCGAAAGATGAAAACCGCAAATCCATCAAGATATTCTCGTACAACTTATGTGACTGCTCATATTATATTGGATAACGTCCTTAGTGGATCGTTGAACATTGACAAATACCTCGACAAGTATGAGCTTGAACAATACTTATCCATGTCAAAGTGGTCGGTGGATAAACAGCATGGCGGTTATTAGTACGCATGATATTGTATATTGATCTATCACCCATGCAATTTAAATTTGCAAAGGTGATATGAAGCTATTTGAGTATCTTGATTATGCATGGAAGTATATTATGATATTAATAGACATGCACATAGGGATCCAAGTTATTCAGACAACGAGCTATGAAGTCTTTCAACGAGCAAACGATAATCAATATGAGGCAGCAAAATCCCACCACAACCTGAAGAAAAATATTCGAGTCGCGGGAGCATGATGACCGATTCGGTCACCTAATGCCAGCACCAATTAATGATCAAAAAAACATCGATAAAGGGGCTCCAAGTTGAGCTTAATATCCGCGCTCTACATAACAGACGCACTCGAGATCTTGGCGACTTGCTAGAAGATATCACTCGTTTGAAGAGCCTCCAAGATGAGCTTAATATCCGAGCTCCACCAATCGCGTTCTATCTATACGCCATCGCCACCCAAGCCTAATATAAACTTCAATCTTGTTGTCGGCTATCGCCAGATTGTTGGGGGGATTATCGACAACTTCCTAGCGGAGGGACCAGGGTAGACTTTACCCCGTTGATGCAACTCCTAAGCAGAAAGACGACTTTGATAACCATCCCTCAGAAAACCGGAAGATATTCCCGGAACTGACTTACCACAAGTAAAATCTATAGGGAGCGATTGCCCCAAATTTCCCAGCCCCGGGTCTTATTTAGTTAGAAGATATCATAAAAAAAAGAATATATATATATATATGGAGGATTTCATGGGCATGCCAACAAACGTCGAAATCGACATACGCAGTAACCTCCTAACCATACACCACCGTCATGGATCCACTGGCTAAGCAATCCACTCCCTTCAAATGACATGGAGGCTGGAGCTACTAAAAGAAAGAAAACGAAGTCACTTTAAGTACAAATACGCATGGAATCCATCGGCTCCAAGAGCTTTCGGTGTGCGCATAATGGGATGTTTGGTCTAAACGTGTTCCTAATAATATGAACGTACAACTTCACAATACAATTTTGTGGCTAGAGGTTGATCCATGCACATCGGATCATCCGAGTAATAATCCATGCAAATGATGGCATTACAATCTTGCACAACGCGGAATTAAATTGAAGAATTAGTTAATGGATCTTGCCTAGCACGTGGCTCAACGAATGTTAAATTAAAGATATAAATCGGAAGGAAGTCACGAGCCTATGGGGTACATATTCCTATGGGGTATTATCCATGAGCAAGTGGAGTTCAAAATTATGATTTTTGAATTTACAAGAAAATGACGGGATCACACGTATAAAGAGTTGCTAATCTGAAGTGACTACAAATTCCTGTCAAAGCACTGGACGACGGAACCACTACACATCTGACATTATGGAGACAAGAATGTGGAGCAAATATAATCTCCTTGAATACATGTTGGAAGATGGAGTAATAATCTTTCCTGATCCCATAATCATGTGAGTAATATGAACAACTAGCCTCCTCGTGACATGGCGATATGGTTCTTATGACGAAGTGATCAAATTGGAATTGAAAACCCATCATGCCACATATATATATGCATGCGAGCTACAAAAGTCAAATACGAGCTAACGAATGAGGGTTCCGTGAGTTCCAATCATGCGACTTACTACTTGCATCGCCCCAGATATTGTAGATTTTACGCATAAAAGACTCACTCTTGAAGACATGAAGTGACGGACGCAACAAACATCACGCATGCCATGCAGTGACATTAAAGCCACTCTACGCTTGGGTATTCTGCCACAATTCCACAAAGTCACGAAAGATGCACTTATGATGACCAATGCCCCCGAAGGCACAAATTAACAACAATTGGTGCACCGCTAGCAAGACACGCCAAAAGGGGAGCATTTTATCAAATGAACACACGACAGTCCTAACAGACAACGAGGCCCATACCTTGCAGATGCTTTAAAGCTCCTACAACAACAATGCCCGCAAGGTACAAGCCTCCGACTGAAGATATACATCCAGTCATAAATTTACTTGTGTTCGTTCAGAAGAAGCATCACAAAAATATCCCACAAGCTAATGTACCACCAGGATATTTTTCACCCCATTGCAAACGTGCGAAAAGGGAATTATTAAAACTCGCATTGAGCTTTTAAAGCCCTAGAGTCCATCAGTGGAGAATTTGCTCCTGATGGCATCGCTGGATAAGTTATCTCGGTAGAGGTGTTCACTCCCGATGGGATATATCGCGATGATTAAAATAAAAGATCGTTGGAGAAGTTGGTGTATTAAACCTTACCCGAGCTCGCCAGAAAACAACGGAACAAGGAGACTAAGTGACTTTTGGCTATGACGGAAATGGAAGACTATCTATTCTTCAAAGACTACATCTTACCTCTAGTCAAAACATATTACATCAACAAAAAAGACGTCATCTTCAAAAACACGGACCGAAGCCAACACGGTCGTAACAACAAAGGTAGACGACCATATAACACTTACTCTCCGATAATCTGGCATAGCTATACACATAGCGGAGGCTATATTATGATCACCGAAGCTCCCACAAGATTATCTTAAACAATTAGCGCAATAATTGTAAAAAAGCAGGAGCATTCAACCCGCAGATAGCTATAACAACCACAACCAACGATCACACCAAAAGAAGACGGAGCTAAAACCTTCTGACAACAAAGCTGATTGAAAGGTACACATCTCTGTCACTACTATACAACCTTACGCAGGCACGTGGCAAGCGAAGTTGGGTCACTACCCTTCGCAAAAATAATTATGAGTACGTAAAAGTAATTAATACAAATAATAAGTTGGAGTAAGGGGACGCCCATGAAATCCAACGATACTGGGATAAGTCTTACGCACAAAGATAAAGCCCCAGCATCAAAACACGTTAAAGCTTCGACTAAAGGCAAAGAACGTGTAAATTTCGGCCTTGAGGTATAGTCTTGCAAAATGAAAAAGCCATTAGATAGCCTGATCAGCTTCTTATAAATGGCGTTGACAAACCAATAAAGGTTGGGCCTAATGCAGAAGTTACTCACTCCTTGTGATTGAAGTACATAAGCATCAGTGTGTTAGACATTCCACTAAAAAAGAATGCAATTATGAGGGACATCATTCTCTCAATAAACAACGGAGCAATATGGAGAAAGGAGAAAAGAGTTGTTCAAATATATGCAAGACATTGTAAAGCCTACATCCCTTAAGGCCTAATACTATACGAATCAAAAACGGAGGCATCATGGTTAGAGGCTATCCATCCCTCAAAAACAGTTACTCATCAGAACTCCTAAAGAAGACAAAATTCAAGATACGGGCCTCCAGAGATACAGATAAAGGAGAATATGATTGGAAATAACCGATTATTCGGAATGAGTGTTTCTTGCAACTCCGCCGACCCATATCGACAGCTCTTGGAAACTTTGTAAAGAGTTTTGGCTATATGCGAAGCTATCGAGGTGTAGTAGAGAGCCATTTGAACAAAAATACAAGACCATGTTAAAACTCTCTAGCACGACATTTAACAATGGCAGAGGGATAAAGCATGTTAGCGGAAGAGATAATTTCAAAACCTCCCTGAAGACTTCAATAAACAAAGACAATTTCAGAATCGGAAGGGCCCAAGTCTGTCTTTACATCCTCCACAACAAAGGCCCTCCAAGTACTAAGAAACTCCCGGAACAACCTACGATGGTCATATTCCACAACCTAGGCATGGCAAAAATAACAAAAAATATGCATAAATAGTTTTATTGTGCATTGATATGATCCGATAAGGATACCGGTGGAAAAAAAGTTCAAACATATTTCGGGCAACGATTCAACATTGATATGTTGACTAAACACATTTTGAGTTGTTATAAGAAGATCATCAAGAGCAGTACTATCTTCAAGAGCCCAGATCAACGATGTCTCAACATCTATCCTAAATACCGCACACGAGCCACATACATCCGCGAAAAACCTTTTCACCAACAGCGGAGCTAAAACTATATACTACATTTCAACATCACCAACCTATCATCAGAACCTTCCAAAGAAAAAAGCGACGAAACTAAGGAAAAAGTTGAGTTCACGCATGAGTTCAAAAAGCTGTTACACCACCTACGGACATGGCATACGAGAATACAAAGATACTTGGGAGGCATAAAGAGGCATCTTATGTGATCCCAGCAAGTTACCAGACTTCGACCCACTACCTGGGATATAAGTATTGGAACAAGCTATAAAGTGCACGAGGGATACACAGATTCTAAAGTGACCTAGGAAACTCCGGGGGAAGTACGAAAAAAGGAACCTTAGAGTACCACCAGTACCTACAAAGCAAGCTGACGATGATAAACATCGACTCCGATGGACATAAAAGTCTCGTCCGCAGATCATCATGCCGATAGAAGTTTCCGGCAGTCCAACCATAACATTGAGAACGGATAATACCAAAGGGGGACATCGACGGAGAGCTTACTCGGATTTGCAGCCAGTCGATATTTTTTGGATTCTAACACGACAGCCTCTTGCCAGTCTCTCCTATTAGACTGGGGGGCTTGATGATATACCCCTCCGGAGCTCTACCTCCGTTTGTGAATCTGCTATCACGAATGCTGCTTAAGGATGTTTTCTGCCAGAATTACGAAGCTCACCTCCGTCTAAAAAGAGCTCTCGGAGCTCACCTCCGTCAGAACGGAGGTCACCTCAGGAGAACGAAGCTCACCTCCGTAGGAACGGAGCTCATGCGTCAAAACGAAGCTCCGCCAAATATGAAGAAAATCTCTTACTTTCTTCCTCCTAAAGAAAAGGTATGTTTCCTTATCTTTTTTTATTAAAATATATTATAATATAATTAATTATGAGGCATATACATCTCTTAAGCATGTCTACGATATCTTTTTCTCTATTCTAGGAAAAAAACCCTAATGACCTAACTTATTCTCCAAGATTACCCATCATATAAATAGAAGACTTCCTCATTGATGATGTACCCCTCCGGAGCTCTATCTTCGGAGGTAAATCTGCCAGAATTACGGAGCTCACCTTCGTAAGAACGGAGGTCACCTCCGTCAGAACGGAGGTCACTTCAGGAAAACGGAGCTCATCCGTCAGAACGGGGGTCCGCCAAATATGGAGGACATCTCTTCTTATCATCCTCCTAAAGCAAAGGTAAGTTTCCTTATCTTTTATTATCATAATATATCTATAATATGGCATGTAAATCCCATAAACATGTCATACCATATCTTGTACCCACATAACACGAAGGTATCCCGCTAAAACCCTAACTTATCCCCCAAGGTAAGTTATTCCTATAAATACAGGTATCCCCTCATGAATAAAGGTATCATATTCTCTCTACGAGATACGAAACCTTTTTCACCCGATACCTAAGGTGGACGTCTCCTTTACGGATTCGTCTCCACCCCCACACAAACACACCCGATCTTGCGCGGTTAAGCTTCACCAAGCTTTACACCGATAGGGAATCGCCAACGAATCGGTTAAAAACTCTCACCTTGTTGGATCGGAGGACCGTACGGTTCTTTGATTCATCACTCATAAGATGGAGGCATGTTCTCATCACCCCCAAAAACACCTAAAGGTGGACGGCTTCTCTACTACGGAGTCGTCTCCTCCACAAACACAAACACCTCCGATACAATGGCGTAAAGCGGCTCCTTAGCCCTCTGACCGGAAGGGAATTGCCAATGAATCACCCAAAACCCCTCCTTGTTCCCGATCGAAGGTCCGTGCGATTCTTTGATCAAACAGCTAGTAACACCATTTAATGAATAAACCAAACAGATTTTGCTGGTTTGGACTTTTATAGTTTACTTCCGCTTTATTTTGACGTCATTAGGCGAAAGTTTTTGGAAATCCATATTTTTAAACGACGGGTGTTACAAGATACGTCTTCATTTAAATGAAGACACGATGGAATGCTATGAGCTATAAACCACAGTTGCCATGTCTGCAACAGAATCTGAGTACATTGCCGCCTTAGAAGCTGCAATGGAAGCAATCTGGATAACGAAGTTCATAAGCGGGCTTGATGTGATCCCCTCGAGTGACTTACCCAATGATATGTGCTGTGATAACACTGGTATATTAATCATTGCCAACGAGCCCAAAGCTCAGAAAGGTGCCAGACATTATGCTAGAAGATATCACTACGTTCGTGAGCAGATCGAACTAGGAGAGATCAAAAGAAAAGCATGCCGAGGGCATAGGACTTAAATTAGCTAGTTATTTCATGTAAATCTGTTGTATCGGTATTTGAATAAGGGATGTTAAACAATTATATTTTTCATTATGAAATAAAGTACTTGATATGTATGGTTTCATTTAATATTAATTGTATCGAATATTTGCATGTTTAATCCTTGAATATTTTTAATATTCTAAATTGTTCATTGTCGATTAATTGAATATAATTAAACTAAGACAAATCGGAGTGATTGGTTGTATTCTTTGAATATGTAATGGCCGGTCCCACCAAACTCACATGGTATCATATGATGGATATCGGACTACCCCACTAACGAATTTATCACTTTATGGATCGACGTCATTAAGTGAAATTCGTAAATGGTTACTTTATTGATCATTTGACCTGAGATACAAGCAGGTCAACATATATGGATTACACTTACTTGATATAGTTCTAACTCTCTTGAATAAGGGAGTAACATAAAGGGCTATTTTCAGAAAGTGCAGTGAAATATGATGACTGACACGTGTAGTCAATACAGGATTTGTTCCTTCAACGGATAGTTGTAGAATGATACCACTGGGCCCCTCATTGGGACTATTTAAGATGTTTACATGGCCATGCCCAAATAAATCCAGATGTGTCTTGATTATATTTGGTAATCTTAAGTAGTGATGAAATGAGAAACATAATCGCTAAATCATGAAATGACATTGATTCGTATTCATGTTTAACACGGTATCTGAACAAAGGGATAATAAATGCCTCAACCATTTAATATAATCTGAGATATAATACTTAAATATTTCTGGGAGCATTGCAGTGCTGCTAAACGCTAACCAATGTTATTACCTTCATTTATTACGAGCTTAAGTGGGAGCTGTATGATCACGTAAAATGAAGGTATGTCCGGAAATGATTTAAGCCTACGGGGTCACACGAAATGACACGGTAACTCTATATTATTAATTAATATATTAAAGTAATATATTGATAAGTTTGATCACTTAAATAATTAATTTAAATAAGTTAAAAGGGTTACTTGTATTTAATTAATTAAAAGGAGGTTAAATGTGAAATAAGAAAATTAAGTTAGACACTAATTCCTAATATAGGGGGCCGAAAATTTCAAGGCCTAAAGGCCTTGAGATTATCTGATCACCAAATTTAAAAACCCTAACAATTAGTCCTATAAATAGAGGGCTTAATCAAGGATTTTATTATTCAATTTGCATAAGCCTTACTTTTCTCTTTTCTCTTCTAAGTCGATCGAACCCTCTTAAGGGTATTCGACTTTATACCAATTCGACTAAACTATATGAACCTCATCTACAATTAATGTCCAACATTAATTGTGGTGTATTTGTTTACGGCAACTCTTAAGGTTTTGGTTCATGGTTTTCAAATGAAGAGATATTATATAAGGGTTGTGAGTTCGTAATCAAGGTACTAACATACGATATACGGGATGTCTAGTGTGTAAACGTAGAGGGTTTTATTTCAAATCTTCATAAAGTTCTTCACTTTATCATCTACATCAAGAGGTAATCCTAATCCTATTTCAAGGTTAATTATTTGATTACATAGTTTTATTTGCTTCCGTTGCGTACTCGTGTTTAATGATATTTGTTATATATTCCAGCAATACCAAATTGTATCATGAGCCATGGATGAGGTGGGATTACTAAGTATATACCAAAAATACCATCTTCCGCAAATGGTCACAATACCTTCAACCTACTAGCAACTTCAAGTTCAATACTTCAATCCACTAATAACTAGTTCCTTCTTCCGGAACCACCTATAAAAAGGTAAACAACTAAAAAGGTAAACTAACGCTTTGTGAATACATTCATATATAATTACACACATAATGAAATCAATACATGAAACCATATCATAGGTATAATACATCAAAATATCATCTCAATCATGCTCACAATTATACTACCAAGTAATTTTTGAAAACATAAAACAATTCTACAAATAAACCAAGTCATTGCAAACAAAAACCAAAGGTGGAATGGCTTCGTGTAGGTGACTCAAATTATGTTTATTTCCATAATGTGGTTAAAGTAAGGTGGCTAGAAATCGAGTAGATGTCATCGCTGATATGCAAGGTAATCTTTTTTTTTTTGTTTTTTTTTTTTTGGTTAATGGGTTACCCCTGTAAATTGTATTACATCACCAAAAACAATACAAATGTAAAATAATATTAGTAAATTTATTATTCATGTAGGACTAGGATTTAATATATGGTAATGTTATAAGACTAGAAGTAGGAAACCGTTTACCTTGGAGTGCAAGACAAGCTAAACCAGTTTGTAGAAAGTCTAGAAAAGTTTCCATATTGTAATTAGACTAGGATGTTCCCCCTCCTCTATAAAAGGAGGAGGGGGGAGGCTGATTGTAGACACCTCAATCATTCCAATGTAAGCCGAAAATCACTTAGTTAATAAACAAGGCTAGTTTTCGAGGAACTTCTTCTTGGTTTTCTTTGTAGTTTGATTTGCTTTAAGGTTTGTTGGTTTATTCCAACAATTGGTATCAGAGCTAGGTTACGTTGGTGTCTTGAAGCTAGATCGACTCAAAGGTAGACAATCCCTACAATTTGTATTCTCTTGTTTTGGTTCGTCGGTTTCTGTGCAGCTGCGGGAAAATTACTTTTGCGGATTCATTAACCGTTGGATCGCTATAAATTTTTAACTGGAGGTTGAAGATCCATAGATCTAGATTCTGACCGGAGGGATTTTAGATCAGAAGTTCTAAGAGAGAGATACAAGCTATCGAAGTTGCTGTCCGGAATCTGTGAATTTCAGTTTAAAGCAGATTTTTGTCAAGGGTTTAAAGGCTTATGTTTGTCGGGGTTTTTTGCAAGATTCTTGGGTTTATCAAGGTTGTTATTGCAAAGGATTATTACGACAAGGTTCAAGCTTCAAACGGATTTGATAGGTGAAACTTCAAGCTTCAAAAATATGGGTTTGAGAATTCGGTATATAATCCATCTTGAAGGTGATTTTCAAGGTTTTAATTGATTGTAGAGCTCTTGGTTTCTTGAAGGTGTTTGTGGGGAGTTAAATTGATCCGCAAAGTACAAGAAGGTGATTGGGGTGCTTGTATAATCGTTTTTAGGGTTTTCTAAAGGTATACGATTTACAAGGATACTGTAAGGATGTTACACGACATGTTACATGTGATCGAGAGTTTCTTGGTGGTGCTAACAAGAACTCTGGAGGAAATTAAAACAATGTGTATACATTGGATGGAAAGGCACTAGCGTTTGGTGTACAGGTGAATGATACAAGAGTTCAGGGTGTGCACGGTAACAAACGTGTTCAGCTTGAGGTGGAGCTACCTAAAGTTGGTCATGAGTTGAAGAATGATCAAGGTGGTAGGGTCGAGCGAAAAGCATCTCAAGGTTGTCGAGATCAACTTGCTTTGAACAGACGAGGGAAGCAAGTGGTAACGTTTACACGTTCGAGGAAAACAAGTATTGATGTAGCAGCTTGTGACGTGGGAAAAACAGAAGGTGTGCGCAAGGAGAAGACTTCTGGGGATAAACACGGAGATACAAAGACTACATGGGACTTGATTGGATGTAGATGGAAAGACAAGAGACAAGACTTGGAGAAAGGCATCTATAGGAAGCAATCAAGGGAAGCTGGACGTGTAGACGAGATGGGTGTGACTGGAAGAATCTTTCCAGGATTCAAGGGCTCGCGTTGGTTGGAGATGCGAGGGATTGAAGTCAGTTGACACTACATGGAAATTTTCTAATAAGGTGGAGATTTTAAAATAATATTAGAAAATTTATTATTCATGTAGGACTAGGATTTAATATATGGTAATGTTGTAAGACTAGAAGTAGGAAACCGTTTAGCTTGGAGTGCAAGACAAGCTAAACCAGTTTATAGAAAGTCTAGGAAAGTTTCCATATTGTAATTAGACTAGGATGTTCCCCTCTTCTATAAAAGGAAGAGGGGGGAGGCTGATTGTAGACACCCCCAATCATTCCAATGTAAGCCGAAAATCACTTGGTTAATAAACAAGGCTAGTTTTCGGGGAATTTCTTCTTGGTTTTCTTTGTAGTTTGATTTGCTTTAAGGTTTGTTGGTTTATTCCAACAACAAATCAAGTAGTATGGCTAAAGCTACCATACTAGTTCATATACATGACAGACCATGTATATGTAATCAAGCGAAAATCGCAAACAAGGATAATACTACATACTAGTTACATTACATAGCTATAATCTAACTAATATGGAGGTAAACATAAATCAAAAAGAATTAGCTTCCTGCTGATCAAACACCACTAGCTCACGTGGTAAGTTCCAATCTTGAACAAAGCGATTCACCATGGTAGTATTTTTAAATCGCAAAGTAACAAGCTTCAATCTAACTGTGGAAGAAATCAAGTCTCTAAGTTGATCCACAGGTCTTGACAAATTAGCAAATATATGAGTTGGATTTCATTCGAAAATTCACTTAATGAGTTCAACTCATAAATTCCATCACTAATCCTTTCAACTAGTAAAATCATTATTCTTCCATTATCAAAGTTTCATTGTCAACGTTCAAGTTCTTAATTAAATTCATCATGTAACCCAATAACAAACTATAATATACAAGAACCCTAATTTCTCAAGATAATCAAAAAACTAGGTTATGAAATCCTTACTTCCAAGAATGAGTTAGATATTAGGTTTAGAATTTCAAATTTTTCTTCCTTCTTCTTAATGATATCAACAACACCCACTTCACACACCCCCAAAACCCCTAATTTTATTATTGTTATGATACTTGGATAATATGATTAATACTTGAAGAATTCTTGATTGAATTAGATTTTGTAATTAAGGTTGGTTAGAATGAGAAATATGGAGAAGTTAGTAGAAGAAGAAAATGGAGGGAGGATGAGTCACAAGAAGAAGTTGGTTGGCACTTCTCCATAGTGCCACACCCTTATATCAAAACTAATGGGTATTTTACCCGCTATCCGTCAAAGTTTCAATTAAATTAACCCCATATTCAAAATAAAATACTAGGAACGTATTTTAATGTCAAAACAACAAAAAAAGGTTAATATTATATTAAAAATCTTGGGGTGTTACGGTTTAAGTGTGATATGTAAGCCGTGAGATGTTGTTATGATATTATGATAAAAGTTTATTAAGCAACGATGTTTTATGACATATATAATGAAGAATGTTTTATAAACTTGTGTGTATCTTATTTAGCTAATTTATTAGTTAACACTTGCTTCAATGTAAATGTTGCTTTCATTTATGTCGACGTGATGATATTAGACTAGTAACACCGACTTTTACAAAGTTTAAATTGCTACCATTCTTCTTTGACGTTGTTTGCTAAAAAGTTTTCAAATCCATAGTGTAAAAATACGGGTGTTACAATATTTACTATCACTTGGATATTTGGCTACTAAAAATATCTACAACGGTATTATTTGAATATCATACGAGTTTATTTGTCATCAAGCAAAGAAGACTTAGTCGAGCACAAGAATCGGACTTCTAGTTAAAATCAACATGAGGAGAAAAAAATCTAACGTTCACTTGATCTGTCAATGATAATCCTCAACGTTCAACCATGAAGACCCGAAAGATCGGGATTTTTCTCTTAGTTAGTTTACTACATAGTCTATATAAACGAACAAAGTTGATCGACATAGGATATGTTAGTTTACTTGTATTCACACACACTTAAACAACTATATGCTCTCGTCTCTCATTTCTTTCACAACACTTAGCTTTTTCGTTCGACTACGTTCTAATATTGTAAACATTTTCATATACATTAATAAGATAACAAAGACAGAGACGATTGTTGCCTCCCAAGGTTTTTATACCAGAGATCCACAAGGATTAAAGGCTTTTCTTCGAAAAAACATCAATGTTCTTGTTCTCTTAACTCTTTACGCTACATCGATTTGTTTTATTCGAAATTAGTTATTGTTTTTATTCCTGATTATCTTATTTAATTTTGTTTATTTAGCATTTGCAATAACGATCGTCCATTATTCATCTTGTTTGGTCAACAAAAACTGTTTTACAAATCTTTTATATAATTCGCATCTTAGAAACTTAACATATTATAAGCACATACCCTCAAAGTTTTGCTACTTAATTTATTTAAGTCTTGAAAGTTGGTTATCTTACAATAATATTTGACCAAAACACTGGTCACTAGACTTAAGATTATTTTGGACAAATCTTTTGGGTTTCAGTTTTTCATTTGAGCCAGTAGAGTGACAATAAACATTCACCGCTGCTAAAAGTATTAGAGAGGAGTGCTGTTGCCAAAAGTGACAAACCAAGGGACGATTCTTGCATTTAAATCTAAATATTACTCGTATATGTTTACGGGAGTTGTGACCGGAGTCTCTCTCAACCCTTGCTGCTGCTTATTTTTCTCTCTGGTACACGATGTCTTCAACTGAAGCTACTTCCGCTTCTCCAATTCTAAGAAACCAGGTACCCACCCCCTCATAATCGATAATTCCTGTTGAGCCTAACGTGTTTGCTTGTTTTTATCTAACCTTTATATATGTAAAAATTTTGATAATAATTAATTAACCTGGAAAATTATTGGAAAATTCTAATCAATGGTCATAATGAATGACTATAGGTGGATTTAGTTGATTTCATAGACTGGACGGGAGTTGAATGTCTAAATCAAAACACCACTCACCCTTACCCTAATGCTCTCAAACAGGTTGGTTCCCTTTCTTTTTCTATTTTTTTTTGTTGGATTCTCTTTCTTTATATATATATATATGGGGTATGAGGCCAAATTAGGCACCTAATTTGGGTGAAAACCCCTCATATCTTTTTTTTAAACCATAAAAATCATCGGGCCCATACATTTGTTCAAAATATTAAAAAATTAGTATGTGAGAAGTTGTGTGTGTAAATGTTATTGTTGTTTTGTGAAACAGGGTTATAGAGAAGATGAGGGTCTCAATCTAGAGAGTGATGCAGATGAGCAACTTCTAATTTACATACCATTCACCCAAGTTATCAAATTGCATTCTATTGTCATTACAGGACCCAACGATGAAGGTATGTTAACGAATCCCTGTATACGTCTTTTCTTAATCCTATTCACTACAAGTATCATCATCTGTATGAAATCAACTTCTTTATATCGATGCCAATATTCTTGCCTATCTATTTTTCTTTTATTTTTTTTTTCTTTTTTTTTTTTCTTTTGGTATAGGGGAAAAAATACCCTGGCAATTACAATTACATGATTGTGGCAGACCACATAAGACTCTGCCTAAATTAGACTAAGTGTATACAGTATGACAGGTCATATGTATAACATAGGTTAAAAATCTAAACCACCTATCCAGACCATATGATAGGCCATCTGTTTTGTTTCTTATTTTATTGTTTATGGGATATGCAAATCCATGCTTCTTTTTTCTCAAAAAAATTATAAGTCTGCTGACTCGTCTGCGGAAACTGTTTTTTTATAATCCGAAACTTGAAGGATCAGTTTACAAAATTAAAACCTTCTTATATTATTTATACATCTTTTTGGCTGTTGCCTTCTGCAGTCCAGCTGTCTACTTTACTAGCTGTCTAGTTTACTGGGCGCTGTGCCGTGACTGAGTAGAGAAACAGGGGGCTAGAAAGGGATTTCAATCTCTTTTTCTTATTGAAAATATTAAAGTATTAGGTTCAGATTTCTGTTTCGACAATAAAAAACAAGAGGTGTACGCATTACTAGTCAAGAGTTGGAACTAGTTCCATTTCATTTGTAAACTTGCTTTCTTGTCGGATTCTCTAGTAGCATTTATGTCTTCAGAATTGCATTGTTATGTCTCTTTGTTTTATGAAGTTAAAGGTGATCGTAGTTCATATAAACTGGTCTCTATGTTAATCTTACATAGGTGCTGTTTGGAGCATTCACTACTTGATTGACAATTTGTTCATGCAAATTAGCCATGGAATATTAACGACAAATAATATGGCTTAAGAATAAGAAAGACATTTACAAAGACCAGTTCAATAGGGTTTATTTTACGACCACAAGAAAAAATGGGGTTGTTTGCTTGAAAGGCAAGTAGATGGTTTTTTGAATAATGAAAAAATTATGGGGTTGTTTCAGGTGGATATCGAATAGGGTTCCTAGGATATTCTAGAGTTACTATTATCGTATCATGCAAGGCAACAACCAATGTCAAATAGTTTTTGGGAGTTGCATTGATCATATTTCTGGCAACCGGTTGTTTCTGGCTGTTACAAATTATCTTTCGCGGTCATCGACTTCCTTTAACAACCGGGATGTAAGTGAAGATGAATGGTGTCTTTAGAAAAATAAACCAATGCATTTATGGCTCTAGTAATTTAAGAAATAGGTATCAACAATATGAAAACTACTTAAGTTAATTTATAATAATACTGATTTATGTGTATTTTGAATTCTTTTTGGGAGTTGCATTGATCATATTTCTGGCAACCGGTTGTTTCTGGCTGTTACAAATTATCTTTCGCGGTCATCGACTTCCTTTAACAACCGGGATGTAAGTGAAGATGAATGGTGTCTTTAGAAAAATAAACCAATGCATTTATGGCTCTAGTAATTTAAGAAATAGGTATCAACAATATGAAAACTACTTAAGTTAATTTATAATAATACTGATTTATGTGTATTTTGAATTCTAAAAGGTTATTTCTTTTATGTAGATTATGTTTTAAGTGTTTTGATAAATTAATTATAGAAAGAATATAAATTACAAGAGTTGTCATAAAATGAGAGAGTTAAAAGGAAGTGGTTACAAATATTTTAAGAAACTAGGACATTTTTTTAAATGCCTTATACCAGTATAGAATTGAAAAAAATTATGAACTTTTTTAAATTACATTTGATAAACCTCAGTTAATTACTAATGATTGCCAATGGGGTTGGTGGGCCATTTATAAGGTCTTTGGCCTTAGGGGATCCAACTGGGTTCGAGTCACACTTCCCACATTTTGTGGCGGTGGATTAATAGGAGGTTTTTTCCATCCCATATATTCGTGAAATAGGACTAGAATAGTATGGCGTTAAATAAAAACTACATGATTGATGTTCACTCATGCTTCACTGATACAACTTATATTACCTTTTTGTTGTTGTTTTCATCTATCTTCTATGCTTTAACAAGCCATTGAAAAGTATGTCAACTTTATCATGTTGGTGTCCTATAATGCATTTGAATACCTAATTTTTAAAAAAATTTTTTTTTTTTTTACATTCTTGAACCAACTATATTGTTACTACTATCCAATAACATGTTCTCATCGAGACAATGCTGTCTCGGAGAATGAAAATTTTTTTTGGGTTAGGCTCAATTAAAAATAATTTGGCCCTTTAAATAATGAGTCAATAATAAAATACTAGCATGGTACCCGCGATGACAGTCTGGTGGTGGCGGCAACGAATGGTGGCGGCGGTGTCGAGTGGTGCAGGTTGATGTAAATGTAACCGATGTAAAGATGGCAGTGGAAATGTTTTAGATAATAAGGTCTAAGAGTGTAGATTAGTAAGATAAGGTTTAGGGTGTAAATTAGTTAGTTGAAGGGAAATTGGGTAATTTCTAGTAACTCTTTCCATAGGGAGGGTTTCATTAGCGGCAATTGGGTCTTTTCCAAACTAATTAATTTTTTTTTAACACTTTCCAAAGGAAAAAAGGGGGGGGGGGTTGAATTTTAATAAAGGAGTAGAGATAAATATTAATTAAACAAAATATGACAAAAATAATATAGCTTACCACTTTAAGCTCTCCAAGGTCACCTACAATAAACATACGAATAACTTTCATTTATTTATGTACTATATATTTGTAATTTGTTTTATTTATGTACTATATTCTTGTAATTTGTTGAAAATTATCAGTATAATATTTTACTTGTCAAAATGGACTAATGAGCTAGTCAACTTTTCACCATCCCTCCACAAGGGGATCACATCAACTAACCTTTACATCAAACTCCCTAAACTGCCATTTTTATGTAATTCGGGTTTAACCAATTTGGTTATGGTTTCTTGAATGACATTTATTTTACTTGTCAAAATGGACTAATGAGCCAGTCAACTTTTCACCATCCCTCCACACGGGGATCACATCAACTAACCTTTACAACAAACTCCTTAAACTGCCATTTTTATATAATTCGGGTTTAACCAATTTGGTTATGGTTTCTTGAATGACATTTCGTTTTTCTTTTAATAATATTTATTTTTTTAATAATTTTTTGGATTTTTTACTATTACTTTACATTGAATACAAATGTTTTAAATTTATTTACATAGGTCCCCACGCGTTTTTGTGCTTCTCATCTAGTCCCCATTTGTGGTCATTGCGCATTGAGTGCGCCTTAACCAGCTATGCTTATCGCACACCTTTGTCATTTCTAAACTTGCACGTCCTCTCTCTCTCTCTCTCTCTCTCTTTCTCTCTCACACGCACACACTTTCGCTCTCTTTAAGAAAATCTAGCATCACCACCTCATCTTCTACCTGAAACACTAACCATCGTTAGTTTACTAGGTTAGTGATCAATCTGCTATCACCATGATGAGGGCCCTCAGAGGGAGTGGCCCTGGCTCGATGACACCTCTTGCATACCCTCTAAGCCGGCCCTGCAACGAAATAGCAAAGTTCTATCACTATCATCTGACTTCAACCAATCAAATATGGCCCCAGTTTGGTAAACACCATATCGTAAATGTCCTGTGTAGAACTCTGATCCGATACTTGATGTAGATGCCCCTACAGAAACATATGCTGTGTTACTACTTGCTATTTAATTACTGCTTCTTAGCATCAACTTAGATACTTAGGATATTAGGAGTGATTTATATAAAACTAGTCACATGCCCACATGATGCGGTGGTTGTGGTTGTGGTTGTGACGTGTGGCGGCACCGGCGACGGTGATGGTGTGGTCATTAATGTTAAAGTAATTGATGAAAAGTGAGGTAGTGTGGTTATTTTAAGGGTTGAGGGATGTATGTTGTAAATAATATCATTAAGGGTGTTATAGGTGTTAAATTAGTGAATAAACAAGAAAGGTAATTTTGGCAGATCAAGTTCTGTTTTGAGAAAATGGGATGGTGTCAAATGCTTTATAAGGTTGTATAGATTATAAATATAGATAGATTGTTTTTAAATTGATACAACTTAGTTTGTTTTCAAAAGGGTGTAGGTTTTTGCCAGGCTATTAAATAACTTAAATGCTTTAAATACTTGAACTGGTTATATGTATAAAAAAAGATATAATAGTTGCACTCAGGCTATTAAATAACTGTGGTTTTGACACTTTCAGTATTACTTCTGTCGCCTTTCTTTGTCTACTTATATATGTGCTTTCAGATATCTGTTCTTTTGGCTAGCTGGGCTCCTCATTTCTGTTTCCTTTTTTGCTACTATTACAGTACATGGTTTTGGTATGAGTTTGTAATATTTTGAAAAGGTTTAAATCCATAAAAAGGTAACCTATTTATACGAATTTCCTATTAAAGGTAACCTATTTTGTTTTCATCTATTTAAAGGATCCTATTTTCAAAAAATTCCTAATAAAGGGTATCTCGTTAGTTTTTGACAGACGAAACTCGTTAAGCGCCACATCATTGATGTCACGTCATCAGTTTTGCTGACGTGGCACTTGACTTTGACCGGTTAAAGTCAAGTCAAGTCAAGTGCCACGTCAAAGTCAAGTGTCACGTTTGCAAAACTGATGACGTGGCACTTAACGAGCTCCGTCTGTCAAAAACTAACGAGATACCCTTTATTAGGAATTTTTTTGAAAATATGATCCTTTAAATAGACGAAAACAAAATAGGTTACCTTTAATAGGAAATTCATGTAAATAGGTTACCTATTTATGGATTTTTCCCTTTTGAAAATGTGTCCTTTTATATTTCGTTATATTCTGCGTAGTGTTTGATGTGTGAAATTTATTTTTTAAATTAACTAATTCTAGCTGTCTCATGCTGTATAGTGTATACAATACATGGTTCATAGGCCATGTGTCAGTTTTTACAAGAGTATCATACAAATACATATGATTTGATTTTTCAAGCAACTACAGTGAAATTTACGTGTATTAACATGTATATTCATTCTGTTCCGATTTAATTGGCATTTCTAGAACAATTTTTGTTATAATTCCCTTTTTCTTCTGTTTTTAATTTTGACAAGGTTACAAATTGTAGTGTGATGCCAACCTTAATTTAGTTGAACATGTGTTCAGTAAATTCTTAAATGATTGCTCGGAACTAGTGAAAGAAGTAGAGGAGGTTCTGTAGAGTCATGAATGGTATATTGGGTGCTAAACAAAGGTGTACATGAGAACCAGGGTCTTGAGCTTGATAAATCACGCAAATCATAACTATGCGAGTATATACAGGTGTAAGTATGGAGGAAAGAAAGACACAGTTGATGTATTAATGGTGATCTAGTATCAGCCTATCAGGGAAGTTAGCATAATTTAGGATATCAGTTGACAAGTTAAGGTTATTAGTGTTACTCATAATAGAAAGGAGCTGATGTTGAAACCACTATGTTAAAGCAATATAAATCAAAGTAGGTGTTATAGTTTCTAATCACCTAAGGAATGACATAGTTGAGATTGAAGATAAAAACGACAATATTATTTAAAGAAAACTAATAGGTACCATAGCTGTGTCCGAAGTGAGCATTCAGCGCCCATTAGTTGGATATTTAGTGTTTATATTTAGGGTACTGTAACATTTTTTTTTCTCTTGGTATTATTTCACCGACGTTAATTTCTTGGTTCTTGTTGGTCCTTATAAATTTGATACATGCATTTTTAAGAAGTCATATATTACTGATTGTGAAATTAATTTGTGTTGTTTTTTAATCTTTTAGCGTATGTTGGAGTTTATCAACCACACTCCATATGTTGCCTGCTTGTAGTCTTTTGTTAATCGGTCTGATTAGGGAATTTCTTGTGGCATTTGACATGCTGAGACAATGAGAAGTAGTTAAATAAAAAGTTGTAGAGAATGGTTGTAATCTGTGAGATTTAATGTGAATCTTGCATACATTAACGTAATTCATTTAGCAGGTCCTCAAACCGTGAAGCTTTATACAAACAAGGAACATATGGGATTTAGGTAACATGAATATACATTACTTATCAGGACATTCTGATTTGTCTTCTTTCTGTATTGTATTTGTCTCTAATTGCAATGACTGTGTTTTGCAGTAATGTTAGTGACTATCCTCCTAGTGACACACTATCTTTATCTCTTGAAAATCTCAAGGTATATTTTGGTTTAATTGTTTTTTATTTTCCCTTGTTCCCTGCATTTGGGAATGAGGTTTTCTAATACTAAAAGGTGTCAACATGGATGAGTTCAGGGTTAAGCAACTCAGAACCAGTTCAAGTTAAAAGTTGTCACTTTTTAGTATGGGTTGAAAAGGCCAGTTGTGTTCCCTTGTTTTACACTTTTGTCTGTTACTAAAAATTGTAATGTTAAACTTGATGACGAAGCGAATATAAAAGTACAAAAGACTTTCAGCCTTTTGTTCCATGTTTGATATTAAAAAAATGGACTTAATCATAAGTAAATGGTACCCTCTAGTTTTTTCTGTTTAAAAAAAGAAAAAAAAAGAAAATAAAATTTTTAACCTCTAGTGTAGCCAGCTTTTTTATATTGAAATTTCTTATTTTATGTATAATGTTTTTCCTTTTTCAGGGGAAGCCTGTTGTCTTGAAGTATGTTAAGTTTCAAAATGTTCGCAGGTAATTTCCATGTACTTGGTATTTTGTTTCTTCCATGATCTTGATATTGTTTGGGCTAATTGAAGTAATATGGATCAGCTTGACAATATTTATTGAGGATAATCACTCTGGTTCTGATATGACAAAAGTTCAAAAGATTATTCTGCATGGAATGACGTAAGTTTCTCATGCTCTTTTGTTTTGTTGTTTCGTCTAATGGCAATGAGGCAATCATAATTGTCAAAGGCAAGCGCCTCTTGCGCCTAGGCAGGCAAGGCCCAATCTTAATGCCCGAAATCCTAGACCCAAGGCCCACTAACCGTATGAAGCGCCTATCTACACTTTTCAATATAAATAAACCCTTTGTTCCACATAAAAAATCACCTATATTATAGGGATATCACAATAGAATCTTTGTTCCCAAAATCACTTTGTATATATCGTTATCATCAATGTCATCATTCATCATACTATTCTTCATTTAACTAAATGGTAAGTTTTCTTCTATTTTTATATTTTTAAGACTCTTCTGCTATCTTATATACCTTGTTAGCTGAAACTTTATTATCATTTGTTAAAGACTGAAATTTTATATACTCTTCTACGCATTTTTTTTCCGCACCCGCGCTTTTTATACGCCTCTCGCCTAGGCCCCATTTTGGCCTCTCGCCTAGGCCCCATTTTGGGTCATTGCGCTTTGAGTTCGCTTTCGCCTTTGACAACTATGGAGGCAATCTAGTGTTACTTAGTTTACTCTCACAAGCTGCTTGTCATTAGATAACTGCTAGAGACTATTGGTCATCATCTATTAATTCAACTCCAGTTATCAAATAAAATATTGGAGTTTTCATTGGAGGGAAGGATATCTTATTTCATCTATCTAATGCGTTTTCATCAAGTCTAATGTAATCTAAAGAAATATGCTGACAACTATATTATGCTATGCTATGTTCCTGGACCAATGTAATTGTGGATATATACCTAAAATGTTTGCAATAGATTTTCCCATTTTTCTGTGTAATCATCATTGAAAATATTGTCTAAACTGTAGAGTGGAAACAACGGACATGAAGGGGTTGAAAAAGATCGAGGATCACTGATTTAGGAGATGCTGGATATGTACTTTCATTTCAAATCTTTGAACTTGTACTTTTTATAGACTGTCCGACTTGTTTTGCTTTAATAATACAATTGACTCTATAGGTATGGATTTGTCATTAATACAGATATAGAATGTTGTCGTGTCTTTCATTGGATATCACAAGCTCATGCACATTCTATTGTTGCATTGTTGTAACAAAAAATGTTCTTTGTTGATGATTATGGGTGGCTTTTTTGGCAACTCTATTTTTGAGACCCTTTTCTCCACATTTCTTCGTGAACACTTTATTGTTTTTGCATCAATGGCTTGATAATTATGATCTACATAGATTGGAAGTGTGATGGAATTACGGTGCACATTTTATTATTTCATTGTTTTAGCAAAAAAATGTTCTTTGTTATGATTATGGGTGGCTTTTTTGACAACTCTGTTTTTTTAAGACCCTTTTCTTCACATTTCTTCGTGAACACTTTGTTGTTTTTGCACCAATTGATTGATAATTATGTGGTCGAATTACGGTGCCGTCTTCAAGTTTTTAAAGACAAGCTGATACTAAATTTATTACTCCGTATTCTATGTGGTCTCTACCAACTCATATGCAACACTTATTTCTTTCACGCTTAAACCTAAGCCACGGATTGAGATGACACCATCTTGTTGCTTACACAATTGACAAACGCTACTCTTTTTTAATATACAACGAGATAAGTCAACCCGGCTTTGCCCTGACAGACATCCCGTCTATTGCATACGGCGACTCGCACGTATATATATGTATATATACTGTCGAAGTTAATAAACAAAGTGTCACTCAACTTGAAATATTGAACGGTTCAAACAACCCCAATAAAATAGATACAAATGCAAACAACCAAAGAGGTGACACAAAATAAAAGTTAACCCCTGCTTCACTGTAATTTTGTCATGTTTATGTGAGTTATCTTCGGTTTGTTCTATATGTGAGTCTAAACTATAAGTTTTCTTCTATTTTTATATTTTTAAAACTCTTCTACTATCTTATATACCTTTTTAGATGAAACTTTATTTATTATCATTTCTTAGAGACTGAAATTTTGTATACTTTTCTACGTTTTTTTTTCCGGACCCGTTCTTTTGTTGTGCCTCTCTCCTAGGCCCCATTTTGGGTCATTGCGCTATGAGTTTGCTTTGGAGGCAATTTAGTGTGTGTTAGTTTACTCTTACAAGCTGCTTGTCATTAGATAACTGCTAGAAACTATTGGTCATCATCTATTAATTCAACTCCGGTTATCAAACAAAATATTGAAGTTTTCATTGGAGGGAAGGATATCTTATTTCATCTATCTAATGCGATTTCATCAAGTCTAATGTAATCTAAAGAAATATACTGACAACTATAATATGCTATGTTTATGGACCAATGTAATAAAATGTTTGCAATAGATTTTCCCGTTTTTCTGTGTAATAATCATTGAAAATATTGTCTAAACTGTAGAGTGGAAACAACGGATATGAAGGGAATGAAAAAGAACGAGGGTCACTGATCTAGGAGATGCTGGATATATACTTTCATTCAAATCTTTGAACTTGTACTTTTTATCAACTGTCCGACTTGTTTTGCTTTAATAATACAATTGAAATTATAATTGTGGATCTGTCATTAATACAAATATAAAATGTTGTGGTGTCTTCCATTGGATATCACAAGTTCATGCACATTCTATTGTTGCATTGTTGTGACAAAAAATGTTCTTTGTTGATGATTAAGGGTGGCTTTTTTGGCAACTCATGTTTTTTTGAGACTCTTTTCTCAACATTTCTTCGTGAACATTTTCGCACCAATGGCTTGATAATTATGTTCTGCAAAGATTGGAACTATGGTCGAATTACGGTTCGTCCCTTTTTCTGCTTTTCGGTTGGGAATGGTGCTTCTATTCATGTTTGGCATGATAACTTGTGTGGTTTGAGCCCGCTTAGTGTTTATATGTCTCCTCTAGAGATTGCAGGAGCCGGTATTTCTCTTGATGCTAGGTTGTCGGATGTTTGTTGTAATGGCTCTTGGTTGTGGCCAACTGATTGGTCGATTAGATTGCCTAATCTGGTTGCTCCAAAATTGGAGGCCTCTAAACCTGATCGGCTCTTATGGAGAGATAGAAATGGGTTGGTTAAGGAGTTTTCTGTTGCAAATGTTTGGAATGATATTCGGCCAAGAGGAGATGTGGTACCTTGGTTTAATCTGATTTGGTTTGCTCATGGGATCTCGAAACATGCTTTCCATCTTTGGTTAGTTTGCAATCAGACGTTGAAAACGCAAGATGTTTTACGGCAGTGGGATGTTCATTCTTCCTCTTCTATACAAAGGAGATGCCCTCTTTGTGATGGGCAGCCTCACTCACATAATCATCTATTCTTTGAATGCAATTTTTCTATGCAAGTGTGGAATGGTGTTTGTTCAAAGGCGCATGTTGATTATGTCTCTTGTGATTGGAGCTTTATTCTTCAGTCCTTTAGCAAATTTGGTGGAAGTCGTGTTGTTTCAAGCATTGTTTCCAAACTTTTGCTAGCTGCTGCGACGTATTCTATTTGGAAAGAAAGGAATGCGAGATTGTTCAACAACAAAAAAAGATCGTGTGACCAGGTTATAAATGATATTATAGACACAATCAGGTTGAAGTTGCTGACTTTTCGATTTAAAAGAACTGATCGCGTAGAAGAAGCTTTGAAGCATCGGAAGTTACCTTTAGCTCTAGTTCGCAATGTATAGTTTTTATTTGTATTACTAATGAGCTTCTAGGTAGCTTGTGTACTGGTTATTGGTTGTTGCACGTTTAGTGCGTTCTTGTAAAGCCGAATTGGCATTTAGCCTTTTCGCCTGTTTATGTTGTGATTAATACAAAGTTAACAATGGGTGACAACCTTTTTACAGAAAATGCAAACAACCAAAGAGGTGACACAAAATAAAAGTTAACCCCTACTTCACTCGTCCGTGCTGACGTCAGCTAGCCTCGCGCTCTAGCTGACGTCAGCGTGAAGCCCACGAAGAAGTCTATTTGGCCCAGCCCATGAAGTTCGAACATATATACGAGTTTTACCATTTGTTTTTACTTTTATCCCAAAATTAAAACCCTAAAATTCACCACACGAACTTGCTCTCTTCGCGTGTACTATTCATCTAATCACTTTTCGATCAATTTCATCTCTATTTCGTGTTAAATATCCAGATTTGTTGGTAAAATTACAATCTAGAATAGTTTATTGATGTTTTAACTTTGACAATCATCGAATTTTTGTGGTTATAATGCCTGATGTTTGAATTTTCATTCGCATGAACAGTAACTAGGACGAACCACAAATTAGATCCTCGATTTTTGATGATTTGGACTAAAATTGGACTTAAAATTGGATTAATTGATGTTTGTACAACTTAAATCTAACAAGAGGTTATATTAACATACCTAAAATCAAGATTAGTTGAAGATTTTGTGTTTCAGTCACTATTCACACGAAGAACACAAACTACATCGTGTTCATCGAATTCGTTTCGAAAGTTGTGTTTCTGGGTTCGCATGAAGGTTCGTGCTGACGTCATCACGAAGAGGTTTTGCCTCGGGCTGACGTCACCACGAAGCAGATCGTGTGACTTAGAAAAAATTTTGAAAATTTTAATTTCTAACTTTTTATTTTCTTGTTGTTTTGTCTGTTTTTGTGCAGGTATGACAGGACAAGGTGCAGGTGCTCGTGTTTTCGTCAAGGAGCATAATGCTGCGATTGATCTCAGCATTACTCAGTTGGGATGCACACCAAAGTTTCACGGTGTTCAACAGTATCTTACACGCTCTCGTATTCACTTTGCTTTGACCGAGAATCCTCCATTGGTCATAAATCTCATTATTGAGTTCTGGAATTCAGCCAGATTGGTGCAAGTTGGTGATCATACTTTGATTCGCACTACTGTTGCTGGACGTAACATTCAGTTTACTGCTGGAGACTTAAGGACTATTTTGGACTTAGGTATTGATGATATGGAGCAAGGTCTTGTTGAGTTTGAAGAAAGCTTTTGTGACGTTGCTCTCAGGCGTATGGGATATGTTGGTGACATTACTCATCCTTATCGCAAGAATCGTCTTCTAGGCAAATGGAGATTGCTTGCCTATTACTTATTGAGGTCCATTGGTCATCGGGGTGCAGGTCATGATCAGTTGAACATTTTTATTGCTTATTTTGTGCTGAACAAGCCTTACAGCTTTTCTCAGTACATATATGATAATTTTGTTAAGTAGTTGAGAGCTTTTGGAAACGATAAGAAATTCTTTCTGTTTCCACGATTTGTGATGATAATCATTCGGCACAGGATCACAGATTTACCTTTTGACGGTCCTACGTTCAATTTAGGACATCTGACTAATAAAGTGTTTGTTGAGAGTATGAAACGCTTTGTAGGTCATGGTGTTCCTGATAATGTTGTTAATCCACCATTGTTCGGACATCATATCAATCCTGACTATGTTGCTCCCAGACAAGGATGGGAAGATGATGAACCTCTTGCTGCTGCTGATGATGATCAGGCTCAAGATAATCCTCAAGAAGAGCGAGTTGATCAGTTTGAGGGACTCAATGATGTTCCTTTGTATGCTGGAGATCTGGAGAATGATCCAGATGTGGATGCTCTTATGCAGGATATTGATGATCCCGCAAATCTTGTGCCACCAACTACTGGAGCTTCTACTTCTACTTTTGCTCCAGTTGGTGATGTTGTTGGTCCTGCATTGCCAGTTACCGTTAATGCTGGTGATGATTCAGAAGATGACAAAGAAGAAGAGGCATAAAGGTTGCCAAAGAGAAGAAGAAGACAAGGAAAAGGGATTGACGCTGTTGAACCATTACAGCGATCTCAGGCTGAAGTTGATAGAGATAATGCTACGTATCAAGTTGCTATGGAGAGGTCTCATGCACCTAATGTTGGTGATACTCCATCAGTTGCTGCTTTAAGAGCTTCTGTTTCTGAGATTCCGGTTTCTGTGTCTACTACTTCTACTAGTGTTGTTGGAGAGAAAAGGCCGAGAACCGGGTTTGTAATAAGAGGAATTGGTTCTCAACCTCAAATTGTCACTGAGGCTACAACTGTTACGATTCCTACTGCTCAGGAGTCTACAGTTCGTCAAGAGCCAGAGCTAACAGTTGCTGCTCCTAGGCCTTTTCTTTACTCCTATTCAAGCGACAGTTCCTGTTTCTACTGTCATGGGTCGTCTATTGGCTCCTCTGCAAAGACCTCAGATGCCTCTCACAGGAACTTTTAGTGCTCGTATGCCTTAATTTGAAGCTACGATGCCACCCCATGCCTCTACATCTGACATTGCTTCTACTTCACGTCCAGTTGTTCCTGTTCAAGTGCAGCTGAGTCGTATGTTTTCTAAGAAAAAAATGTTAGAAATGAGGGTTACAACTTTGGAGAGTCAGCTTAAGCTCCAAGCTGCTAAGCATCAAGAAGAGATGGACTTGATGACAACACTTGTTCATTCTCTTGGTTCTACACTTGACCAATTCTTGGCTCAAGGGGAGATAAGGATGGTTGTAATTAAGGATGATGAGCTAGCAAAGAAGACAAGAGATGATGATCATGAAGATCAAGATCCAACTCAAGGTCCAAACCAAGGACAACCAACAAATGGTGAGCCAGAGAATAAAGATCAAGGTCAACGTCAAGATGCTGATGCTGATATGGATTAAGAGACTGCAAATATTCAGGGGGATTCGCCAAGACAGACAGAGTCAGAGATAGCTGGTACAGCTGGTGCTAGTACATCTAGGACTCAAATAGATAAAGGAAAAGCTGTGGTGGTTGCTCCAGATGCAGATCCTGATGATGGTCCAGAATCAACAGAAGATGAGGAAGATTCCAATTCAGGTAACTCCAATTCTAATTATGATAGAATAGAAAGGGAAATTCGAGAAACATTCGCGAATGATCCTCATAACAATGTTGAAAAAGAATCTAAAGTATGTGAAAATCTTAGCATGGGAAAATCTGCTCAGAATAGTGAGTCAACCAAGACCGATTCTACCAATAGTTCTACAGAGTCAGATTTGCATCCATTGGTTGTGCATAGACTAGAAAAGAGATTGGGTTATGATCCATAGGCTCATATGAGAGCTAGAGCAAAGATTATGGATTATGATGATTATTATGATCCAGGATCACTTAGGGATCAAATGAAAAAATGGTCAAGGTTAACTCATACTCCTTGAAAGTCAGAGTCAGATTCAGATTATGAACCTTAATGTTAATGATTTGTGTACTTTAGATGTTAATTAATAATGATTATAGGATAAATATGAATGTATTAAGTAGTTACATTATATTTATGATATAATATTATTCTTGTAAGTTAAAATAGATAAAGATTATAAGATAAGTATTAATGTAACTGTTACATTATATTTATGATATAGTATTATTTACTTTAATTTCTCTTATGTATTTATAACTATTTATTATGTCTTGACTTATGTTTTATTTTCTTTGTCTTTGCATATTTGAATTGCTAAAATTGCAGATAAGCTTCAAAGGATAGGTGCATTGGATGATCTTGATGCTGAGGATGACTTAGACAGTATCAATGATGGAGATCTGGAAGTTGATAGGACTTGATATACCTTATGAATTTGATCGTATCTTCAATGAAGATGAAGTCTTTCAAGTTAAACCGATAGCTGAAGTAGAACATCTCAATCTTAATCCAATCAGAGACAATCCAAATGAACCTAGGAATGCAGCAAATTTGAGGTTTGCTGTATCTGCAAATATAGTAGATGAAGGACATGATAATGTATTTGATCTATTCAGGAATATAGATGCTACACGAGAGGTTGATCTTGGAAGATTTAATATACCTCCGGTGCAGCAAGATCCTGAATTTATTATTAATAGACTGATTCCAGGTTATAGAGGACATACTGGTTCGGTAATACGTGATACGTATAAGCCATCGATGTTTTAGGAGTTTGTCTCAAACAAGGATGCACCCAAGTATCTCTCAGTGATACAAAGTTGGTTCTACGATCATAATACAAGTTATTTGTTATTAAGAGAAAAGAGGGATGCCAGTATTTGTCAATGAGTCAAAGACATTTCCACTCTCTCAGTGATTCTGATTTGTTAGACTTTGGGAAGAAGATGGTTCGTTAATCTTCAACAAAATGGACTTGCAGATTTCTACTGGAATAGATTCAGAGATGAAAGAATTTGGAATTTCAGTGATAGAGGTCTGAAGCCAGAAGATAGGTTGGTTAAACCTACACCAAAGAAGAAGATTAAGAATCCAGATGGCACATTTCGGTTTGTCCAAAGAAGGGTTAAATGTGTTAAAAAGGTTCCCGCTATCAAATGGGATCAGATATGCTGACAAAGATGACATTTTGGCAGATAGATATCAAGTCAGGCGAAGCACAAATGTTTGTTGATGATTCAAAGAAACAAATGTTGCTACGCATGTATGATCCGATGCAGGTTGTCAACTTGTCAAGAGGTGATCAGAGAAGACTTTTGAATACACCTTGTTCAGCAGTGGAATTTTGGAGAATTGAAGAAAGGCGCTATCACAACATTCCCGCTCATTGTTTACAAGAGAGAATTCATGCGAATAGCACAAGGCTTTTGTTTAATGGATAGCTTTGAAGTTCAAAGACTTTAAAGAAATCTAGTTGCAACTGTCAAGGGGGAGTCTGTAGATGCAGATTTGAGTGACAATAGCAACATATATTTGATTATCGTTTATGTTTTAGGAACTATGTTTGTAATCATATAAATAAGAACTCTTGTTGGTATTTAATGATTACGTTTGAACTTCAATATTATATTTGTTTATGTTTTGTATTGTGTTTATGTGTTATGTAACAACCGTACTTTTAATATTATATATGTGCTAGTTAGGTTGTCTACGTTCCCGCAAGCCATAGTTATACTTGAAGCTAGTAGGTAATGCCCCAAATTAGTAATCTAAAGCCAATGATATGTTATAAGATTTACATAATGAAAATACCTCGGAACAAAATTTTTTAGAGGTAATTAATCGATACGATAATAATAACTTAAGTCTCACAAATTGAGATACCAATCAAGATTCCTATGGAATGCCCAACAAATCAAAGATAAAACCAAATCAAGAAGATATGATCATGATAAATAAAATTTTCAACTAAAAATATAATTTGAAGTATTATGTACGTAAAAGCGTCAAATACTTAATAAGTAAGCATATAAGCTTAAAAATTAATACAAATTTACAACCAATGACCTATGTAACCAACAAAAATACAAAAATATATCCATACATATAAATATACATGACTTATACACATAGATACATATTCCTTCTAAAACAACCAAATACTTGCATTTAACTAACTAAACACTTACAAAACAAATACAAAATTTACATACACTTACACTTATACTTATACAACAATTTTTATAAAAACTAAAAGCCAAAAACCCCTTCATTTCCCCCCTTTGAGGCTGGCCCCCCTTACCCCTCTCACACTCCCATTTTGAATTCACATAACACTCATTTCTCACTCTTGGAACTCACACATTTCACACACCTTTCACTCTTTTCACACACAAGGTTATATTCTCTCAAAAACCTTTCTTTCTCCCTCCTTTTTCTCTTCATTTTCGGCAGCCACAAAGTGGGTAAGAACACCCACAAAACTCATCTAAACACTAGCTAATAATAAGGTTTAAGTTAGGCTAAGCAAGGGTTGGATTAGGCTATAGATTAAGGGGCATTTTGAGGTTAAAACGAGGGTATTCTTGGAGCTTAAAGGCCACGAAAATCTGCCCTTTTTCCATCTCCAAAAAGTGTTCTTCAAGGGTATAATCTTCATCTCTTTACTTGCTTAATCTTGTTTATGTTCATATTAAAAAGGTTTCATCAAAAGATTTTATTTTCTTTATGTTTTCTTTATGAATCTTCAAGTTTCCTTTCAAATATACACTTAATGAGGGCAAAGTTGATATGGTTTTTCTTCTCATGCTCATGCGTGTTGAATCTATGAAGAAAAGTCCAATGATTCGACTAGTTTAAGACCCAAAAGTGTGGTTGTGTGTTTAATAGGCTTTGATATGGTTTTTCCTTTGAAAGATGGTTATATTCATACATATAATGAAGGTAATATTTCTGGAAATATTTATAAAAATATAGATTTTATTGATAAAGTGTTGAATCTATGAAAGTTAGCATCAAAAAGGTGGATATGTGTTGATTAGTTGTAAAGTAACTTTTTATATAAAAAGATGAACATATTTTATATAATATTTATGTATATATTTCTGGAAAATTTCATAAAAATACATTTTTATGTTGATGGATTTTTGTTGGATAAAGATTGTTGTTAAAAATGATGAGATGATTACATGCATGCTAGATTTAAGAAAGCTGGATTGTTGTTTGGATTGTGAGATGAAGCTAGGCTTGGCATAAGTGAAAAATGTGTTAATATTAAGGTTAATATTCTGGAAAAATTATGGTAATGACAAAAAATATGATTATGGAACCAAACAAGGCAAAATAGGCTTGAAATCGAAAACCGAAAGCTTGTAAAAATGCACTTTTAGCACCCACTTGCACCAAAATAAAATAACCAAGAAAATATCACAAAGTTACTGTGAAATATTGATATTAATATTACAAAACTCAACTTGGTTGGTTCAAGACAATAACAAGCTTAAAAATCACTTTTTCGGGTCAAATAATCACCACCCGAAAGCACAAAATTGCACATAGCACACCACCACCACAATCACGAATTAGAACATCAAAATATGATGGATATTCTGGAAAAAATGAAATAAGAACAAAAATCCCTTTTGAAGCACTTAATTTGGTTGAGAAATGAGGCAAAAATCACTATTTCGGTAAACGATTTTCATATTTAAAAGTCCTCAAATTATAAGGACACAAGAGAGGTTGAATAGTTATAAATTTTTATTGATAAAAGGTGCCTAGAAAGGCCTGGAATTTTTGGACAAAAACCCTTGTGATGATTTCTAAGTGTTTTTATGAATTAATGAACTTAAAAGGGATTTAAAGGATAATTAAATCAATAATAAATCATATAAATCATGAACTTGGACAAATTCACATAACCAATGATAAAATAACTCAAACCTACTATAGAAAAATAATTACAAGAAAAGAACCAAGTTTCATATGATTTAAGAATAAATAACTAAGTTAAAATTCACTAATTAATCACTATTATTAAATAAATAATAATAAAGCTTGAATAAATATATAAAATATAACATTACAAGTTTAAAAGCATAATAATCAGTAAATAAGCACAATATATTTATCTATGAATTTTAAAGGTAATTTAAGAACCTAAAAATAATTATAAAGAATTATTTAATTAATTAATGAATAAATGGAATAAATAATTAATTAAATAATAATAAATCAAGGAAATTAATATAAATCAGAAAATATATTTTAAGATTCATAATTTTACATTACCAATATCAAATAAAATTTACAAGGCTAAGCATACAAAAGAAATCATGCGTTTCAAAGCCAAACTACCGAAATTCCAATAAACGCGCAAAAACGTATAACACGAAAACTACTCTTATCACTAATTCTAATTTAACCAAACATTTTGAACATCATAATACACTTGATTCCATAATTAAGTAACAACCAAAGATAGGCAAGCCTACTAGCATACATCTCATGATCTAGTTTACTAGTTCATGTAACACACACTTACGTTGTGTATATTTGAATACCATGGTTTAGGCTTGCTTGAGGAACGACACCACTAGGCGCATTCCACGTACTTGATCAGCCCCTAACACCCTCCAATCAAGTGAGTCATAGCCCCTTTCAAACTATTTTATGGGTTTAACTTTCGGGGTGAAAAGCATGATAAGTAAAGTTATTTTATACATATGTATGAAGCGTTTCTTGAAAGAAAGTTTGATATATGAAATGACTCTTGATAAGTATGATTATGATATGAAGTTATATCGTATGTTCCAAGTGATAATTGTTATATGAGGAACTTGAGTTCTGTCAACCCGTTTTCTTTTCGGTACACTACTATTTACTCCTAAGGGAGGCCTGTAGTTAGGTAGTTGCGCAACTAGGAGTCGTCCACCCATCCAGAGTGTAACGGTGGAAGGTTGGTTGCCTTCGTGACGACCATCACTTCCAGTCCGACCATTAGGGTGTTCTAGCTACGTAAGTTTAATCGGTCGTCCTCATGACACGACCCCAAGTATAAGTAAGGCACTTGATTGACAGCTTGTGCAAAGATGAGAAGTATTATAAAGCTTGGACTTGAAAATGGTAGTAGTAGTGGCTAAAGTATTTATTCACCAAAAAGCTATTTAAGTTTTGCCCTCGTGGTTAAAAGAAATTTAAGTTGAAATGATTGGATATTAAGATTTGAGTATTAAGATTTGAACATACGTTTTTGGAAAAGAAAATTTGTAAAGATATTTGAAGGTCCTTATTGGTGGTCCCTTATTTTCGATCATAAATGGTATATTAATATGTATATGTTGCTAGTTAAAAACCTATGAACTCACTCAACTCTCGTAGTTGACACTTTTTCTTCATGCTTTTCAGGTTTAGAGCAGTAGGTTTGCTAATGGACCGCCTCTGGATGTTGTAACTGTTTGATGTTTGAAGGCTTGTAATGCAAACAAGTATCTTTTAATTCGGATTTGGATTTATGTAATGGTCTTAAACAATTGAATTTGAACTATGTAATCGTTTATTTGGGACGATCTTAAAACTTTAGTTATGATGTTTTTCATTTAATCTTTTGTACCATGTCATTCTGTAGCATCTCGTGTTTCCGCCGTAGTCGGGGTGTTACATGTTATATATTGTTTTGCAGGTACAAGAACATAGAACCAAGGTTTATAAGTGTCGTAGAATACTTAAACGATGGTTCGATGTTATGTACGAGTCAAACAAAGTCAAACAAAGAACCAAAAGGACGATCCTCGTGCTGACGCCATAAGTACATAGGATTACCCTCGTGCTGACGTCAGCACGAGGTCGATTGGTTATTTGTCATTTGGGCTTAATTACTTCGATTAAGGCCTAAGCCCACACGAACCAAAACCCTATTAGTATAAATACAAACCTAATCTACGAAATTAGGTGATTGATAAAAATAAACGAAATCACGAATTGAATATAACTGTTGCTCGTGTGACCTTATACACGAACCAACATCTTGTGTGTCTCCTTAGGTTGGTTAATTGCTCATTAATCAGCAATAGGCAATAGCAATCTAGTTATCTCAAGAGGATTCCGCACTCTTGACATAACGAATCATGTCTTATTACGATCTACACAGCCATAGGACCTTACAATAACCCTTTCTATCCATAACCTGAACCCATTCAAAGAACTCTTCAAGGTTTAAAGAACCAACAAAATCTGGGGGATCTATTTTAATATTTTTTGTATCATCCACCTTATGTCTCCTATGCCTTCTTCTAGACTGGTTAGACTCATCAGAATCACTAGAAGATCTGGGTATCATCAGATCTCTCACTAGGACCTTGAGACTCATCATCTCTTTCACCTACAACACGCTCTCTATTCAACCTTAAACCACCATCTTCTAATAGATTAAGAACTCTACCAAGTGTTTCTTATAGATCTTCAATCTGCCTATCCCTCTTAGCATCATGAGCTTCTTCTAATGTCATATTTCTTCTAAAAGCCATTAATCTTTAACAAAACAATACCAACAATAACAGATCTAAACAAAACGTACCACAACTCCAACAAATCGAATCTGACCCAACTAACGAAACAATAACCAAGGACTAAAAGATTAAGAAATCTTTTTGGAACCTGGCTTTGATACCAAATTTGATGCGTAAAACACGCAATAACTCAAACATAGCGGAAATTAAAGAAAATGGAATTACATATTTTTGGTATTTTCTGGATTTTATGAAATAAACAACAAAACAAGACGATAAATAAAAAGGATAAATAAAAGAATCCACCACCAAGATTCGTGAATGTCATGTTACCGGAATCAAGGATAAAGGAAACACTCCAACCCACCACTATGTTTGATAAAGGTCTAGCCACCACAAACACAGATAAAGGAATCGAAGATTTAAGATCTCACCACTATATTTGATAAAAGACGAACCACCACAAATATAAATAAAGGGATCACTCCAAACCACCATGATCAAAGATCTATAAAGGTAAATGAAGATTTTGGATATGAAATAGAGATTGCTCAAGTAATGTCATTCAACAACACCATCTCTTTACAATGAGAAATACAACCTCCATTTATAGATAAAACTATTTCCTAGGAGTTATAGAAATAATAATAAAATAACAAAAAACTGTCATGTGCAAAGGACAACCATTAATTTATTAGCCAATGAGAAATGGATAGAATAAGCTTCTAGAGAGATTCCTTTGCAAGAGGGCCCACAATACCGTTAGAAATAATGTGGCCACTAATTCCTTTTTTGTCATCTTCTTTGACAACTGTCACTCTTCCTTTATCGGCTCCCATAAGCATGCGTCAGAAGCAAACTTTATTAAGGCAACTGGAGAGCAGAAATCTGGACCTCCACTGGGAACATAAATCTAGAGCATCCATCTGAAGAGTGGAACTGGTCACTGGAGAGCTTCAGTGGACTGGACTTTATTGAAGACTTTCTTTAATGGTTTTCTGAGGGTAGTATCTGGAGCTTCTTGCCACTGGAGAAGTGTTACAATTGGAGGTTGAGCTTGTTTAGCGAACACTTGTCTGAAATGGGCTATCGCTGGCAGAATTAGCATGGCTTGCTCAGATGGCATCAAGGGCTCCGAATTATGCGCCAGTTCAGAAATGGACTTCAACTCAGAATTTAACTTTATTTCATAATCTTCTTCTCCCTCAGAGATTCTGGTCACTTCAGTTGATCTGCTTAGCTTACTGGTAACGTTCAGTTCACCGAATCTGGTCATTTCCACGTCATTCTCCCTTTATGAAAAAGGACTTGTCCTCAAGTCTTCGAGGTACTCATCTTCCAGGTAAGGCATCAGATCTCCAACATTAAAAGTACTTGAAACTGCCATTTCTACAGGTAGCTCAACTTTGTAAGCATTATCACTATATCTCTCCAGAATCTTGAATGGTCCTTCAGCTCTGGGCATTAACTTGTTCTTTCTTCGGGATGGAAACCTTTCTTTTCTCAGATGCACCGAAACTAAATCACCTGGAGCAAAACTGGACTGCTTTCTATGTTTGTTTGCTCTTGCCTTGTATTCAGCATTAGTCTTCTCAAATTTGGCCTTCACTTCCTGGTGAATTTTCTTGATTTCTTTTGCTCTGTTCTCAGCTTCAATACTTGCTTTTGGTTCAATCAAAAATGGAATTAAATCAATAGGAGTCATTGGATTGACACCATAACAAATCTCAAAGGGCGATTTACTAGTGGAATAATTAGGAGCTCCGTTGAAAGCAAATTCTGCATGAGCAAGGTTCAGATCCCAATCTTTTAAGGTCTTCTTCACCAGTGTTCTTTACAGTATACCAATTGTTCTATTTGTAACTTTGGTCTGTTAATCAGTCTGGGGATGATGAGATGTACTGAACATCAATCTGGTACCCATCAGTCTCCACAATGTCTTCCAGAAATAATTTAAAAATTTTACAGATCTATCTGACACAATTGTCTTTGGAATTCCATGTAGTCGAACAATTAAAATAAACTTGCCACTGCTGAAGCATCATTGGTAGTATTGCAAGGAATAAAATGAGCCATTTTCGAAAAACGATCAACGACCACCATTATTGAATCTTTTGCTCTTGGAGTTCGGGACAGTGCAACAATAAAATCCATACTAAGATCTTCCCATGGCTGATTTGGAACTGGAAGAGGAGTATACAACTCTTTGATGAAAGAAAATCTAAGAACTCTTGCTTCCAGAATTGATAACATTGAATATCTTCTAGAAAGTGCATCAGGAACAACATTAGCTACTCCAACTTTATGTTTAGTAACAAACGAATAAGACTGCAAAAATGCCACCCATTTTGCATGTCTGGCATTCAGCTTGTGTTGACCATTAATGAACTTCAAAGCTTCATGGTCAGAAAATAAGACAAACTGTTTTGGCTTCAGATAATGAGACCAGTGAGTTATAACACGAATAGTTGCATTAAACTCTTTATCATAAGTGCTATACTTCAGTTTAAAACCATTCAGCTTTTCACTGAAATACGCCACTGGACGCCTTGCTTGTACCAGAACTGTACCAATACCACACCACTAGCGTCACATTCTAACTCAAACAACTGATCGAAATCTGGCAAAGATAATACTGGAGCTGAACTGAGCTTTTCCTTCAGTGACTCAAAGGCTAACTGGGCTGAACTTGGCCATTCAAACACACCCTTCTTCAGATAATCAGTAATTGGAGCCACAACTGTAGAGAAATTCTTGATAAATCTTCTATGCCAGTCCATGAAAACTTCTTACTTCGGTGATTGTAGTAGGAACTGGCCATGATTTGATGGCTTTTACCTTGGAAGGATCCATGGAAATACCCTTTTTTGACACCACATATCCAAGGAAAATTACACTTTCCACCATAAAATCACATTTCTCCAGTTTGCCATACAACTGGTGTTTCCTTAATAACTCAAATACACTTCTTAAATGATTAACATGTTCAACTTCAGATTTTGAATATACAAGAATATAATCAAAGTAAACAACAACAAACTGACCAATGAGTGGTCTGAGAACTTCATTCATTAACCTCATGAAAGTATTGGGAGCATTAGATAAACCAAAAGGCATTACTGACCATTCATAAAGGCCTCCTTTGATTTTGAAAGCAGTCTTCCACTCATCTCCATCTTTCATTCTGATCTGGTGATAACCACTTCTGAGATCAACTTTAGAAAACACACTGGAGCCATGTAACTCATCAAGCATATCATCCAATCTGGGAATGAGATATCTATAGTTAATAGTTATATTATTTATGGCTCTACTATCAACACACATTCTCATCGAACCATCTTTTTTTGGGACCAGGAGAGCTGCAACTGAGCAAGGACTCATATTGGCTCTCACATAACCTTTGGCAACCAACTCATCTACTTGTCTTTGCAACTCTTTTGCTTCAGTTGGTGAACATCTGTAAGCAGCTTTGTTTGGAAGAACTGACCTTGCAACCAGGTCAATCTGGTGTTCAATACCTCTTACTGGTGGCAATCCTTCAGGTAAGTCTTCTAGGAAAACATAAGTGAATTCCTTTAGTAAAGATTCAGGAGACTGGGGACTCAAGTGAACTCCTTTTCTTCAGTACGCTCTATTACCAGTAACATCATAACTGGAGAGCCTCCAGTTAACTCTTCTTCAACTTCAGTTTCTGACATAAATAAAGACTTGTTGGGCTGGTGTTTCTTATTAATTTTCAATAACTCATTGGGTTTCAAAGAAGTCAAGGTGACCTTCTTCCCACTTACAAATAATGAATAAGAATTTGCACGACCATTATAAAATACATAATTGTCAAATAACCATGGTCTACCCAACAAAATATGACAAGCATCCATAGGAACAACATCACAAATAATTTTATCTTCATAAACAGAGTCAATGGAAAAAGGAATAGTAACTTGTCCGTTAACTTTTACCTCAGATCCTTCACTGAGCCATTGTAATTTGTATGGACGAGGGTGTTTTGTGGTAGGTAACTCCATTTTTTCTACCATATAAGTTGAAGCAGCATTAGCACAACTTCCGCCATCAATGATTAGATCACACACTTTGTCTTTAACAGTACATCTGGAATGGAAGATATTTTCTCTCTGTGCAGTATCAGTTACAACTTCATTAGCATGCATCACTCTTCTGACTACCAGCATTTCTCCAACATATGTTTCTTCCCTTTCATCATCATCGTATACTGGTTCACCTTCTTCAGTGTCAACATCTGGCAAGCTTTCAATCTTCTTAGTAGTGAGTGCTCTCTGGTTGGGGCACTGTGCCTGGAAGTGACCAACATCATGACACTTAAAGCATTTTCTTCCAACTGGCTCTTTTAATCCTCTGGTTTCTTTCTCTTTGCCTCAGAACTGGTTGACTAGAACTGGACGAAACCTTAGTGAAAGGTTTATACTGGACTTTCTTCTTTAGCTGCTTCTCAATCTGGAGAGCCAATTTGCAAGCTCCTTCGTACGTCTAGATGGGCTGCAACTCTATCTTTTCTGAAATGGTAGCATTCAATCCACCAATGAATCTGGCGACAGTATGCTCTTCAGTTTCTTTCACACCAGTTCAAGTCTTCAGTTGCTCGAATTCTTTAATATACTCCACCACTTCTTTAGTTCCTTGCTTCAGATTGTTCAGCAGTAGATACTGATCTTGTTTGTACGACTGGGGAACAAATCTCTTCTGCATGACTTCTTTCAGTTTGGACCAGGTCTTGATTTTGCTTTTACCCTTATATTCTCTTTCAGACTTCATATTATCATACCAAGATGAAGCATACTTTTTCAACCTAATAATGACAATTTTAAAACTCTTTTTATCATCATAACCCTTTATTTCCATTATTCTACTCATAACCTGAACCCATTCAAAGAACTCTTCAGGGTTTGAAGAACCAACAAAATCTGGGGGATCTATTTTAATATCTTTTGTATCATCCACCTTATGTCTCCTATGCCTTCTTCTAGACTGATTAGACTCATCAGAATCACTAGAAGATCTGGGGGTATCATCAGATCTCTCACTAGGACCTTGAGACTCATCATCTCTTTCACTCTTTCACCTACAACACACTCTCTATTCAACCTTAATTCACCATCTTCTAATAGATTAAGAACGCTACCAAGTGTTTCTTATAGATCTTTAATCTGCCTATCCCTCCTAGCATTATGAGTTTCTTCTAATGTCATATTTCTTCTAAAAGCCATTAATCTTTAACAAAACAATACCAATAACAGATCTTAACAAAACGTACTACAACTCCAAAAAATCTAATCTGACCCAACTAATCAAATAATAACCAAGGACTAAAAGATTAAGAAACCTTTTTAGAACCTGGCTCTGATACCAAGTTTGATGCGTAAAACACGCAATAACTCAAGCATAGCGGAAATTAAACAAAATGGAATTAGATATTTTTGGTATTTTCTGGATTTTATGAAATAAACAACAAAACAAGACGATAAATAAAAAGGATAAATAAAAGAATTCACCACCAAGATTCGTAAAGCTCATGTCACCGGAATCAAGGATAAAGGACCCACTCCAACCCACCACTATGTTTGATAAAGATCTAGCCACCACAAACACAGATAAAGGAATCGAAGATTTAAGATCTCACCACAATATTTGATAAAGGACGAACCACCACAAATATAGATAAAAGAATCACTCCAAACCACCAAGATTTTAGATAAGAAATAGATATTGCCCTATTAATGTCATTCAACAACACCATCTCCTTACAATGAGAAATATAACCTCTATTTAGGAGTTATCAACTTAATAATAATATAACAAAAAGCTGTCATGTGCAAAGAACAACCACTAATTTATTAGCCAATGGGAAATGGACAGAATAAGCTTCTAGAAAGATTCCTTTGCAAGAGGGCCCACAATACCGTTAGAAATAATGTGCCCACTAGTTCCTTTCTTGTCTTCTTCTTTGATAGCTGTCATTCTTCCTTTTTTTGGGTCCCATAAGCATGCGTCAGAAGCAAACTTTATTAAGGCAACTGGAGAGCAGAAATATGGACCTCCACTGGGAACATAAATCTAGAGCATCCATCTCAAGAGTGGAACTGGTCACTGGAGAGCTTCAGTGGACTGGAGAACTTTAGTGAAGACTTTCTCTGATGGTTTTCTGAGGGTGGTATCTGGAGCTTCTTGCCACTGGAGAAGTTTACAACTGCAGGCTGAGCTTGTTTAGCGAACACTTGTTTGAAATGGGCTATCGCTGGCAAAATTAGCATGGCTTGCTCAGATGGCATCAAGGGCTCAGAATTATGCGCCAGCTCAGAAATGGACTTCAGCTCAGAATTTAACTTTATTTCAGAATCTTCTTCCCCCTCAGAGATTCTGGTCACTCAGTTGATCTGCTTAGCATACTGGTAACGTTCAGTTCAGCGAATCTGGTCATTTTCGCATCAGTATGGGTTTGGATTCGGAAAAAAATAAATAGAAAGAAGACCGAATAATCACAACTAAACACCAATCTTTTCATTAGTTTTGTTCTTTCACCCTATCTAGATATTTTATTTGTTTGATCTTCCTTAGTGCTTTAGCACCATATGTCATCAAATATTTCTTGTATTTGATTTATAAATAAACTATTATTTACAACTTTTGTTTAATATATAATATTTGAAAGTAGAGTTATAGGTAGATTACGATCGTCCGATTTCAGGCTAATTTAATGGCTTTTTGTGATGATTGTAGGTAATCAGCTTTATTTACGATTCATTGTTATCTTAGGATAATATTATTGTTATTATTATTTTTATTAGTATTCATAAGATAACGAGTTTAGAGATCAATAGTATCATATTATTATCAAGGATTTTCATATCAATGAGTTTAGAGATCAATACTATTATTATATTATGATTTTAATATTTGTTATTAGAAATATTGCGAAGAATATTCATATCATTTTGTTTATAAACTTGAAATTTGTTGATTTAATTTCATAAAAAATTTACCTGTTGGATCACTCATAGTTTGCACATATCACTACAAACTGTGATACTAGAAACATTGAAAATCTCCACTAGGTCTAGAAGTATTATCACTCACAATTATGTGTGTCTACATTATTTCTTTTATAATCTGCTAAAACTGTATTTTCAAGACAACAAGATGTGTTAGTAATTGTCAAGAGGTATAACAATATTCAATGAAAGCCAATAAAAATATAGATGTTGTGATTATATAATAGCTTGTGCCGGTGGCCACTTTTGTGAACAATGTTGGCTATACGAATAGTTTTTCAAGAAGTTATGTCTTTGATTGTTAATCGATAATTCGCTTTCATATGATTTTGAAGTTCAAATTTAGAATGACATTGTATGGTTCCTTAACCTGGTGGATTACCTCAAATACATTTACAATATTTGGAAAAGAAAAAACCCGTTACATATATTTTTTTTTCGGACGTTCAACTAATATACAATTTATGTGGTGAATTTAAATTTGCTTACCTATCTACAAGCTTAAACTTCTCTTTATACAATCATAAGCTCTTCTTTACATAATCATAAGCTTACTTTTTCTTTATACAAATGGCTGAAAGATTAGGAATGTGCTCAATTTCTGTTTATAACGCATGTATACTGAAAGTCGAATCAAAAAGTAATGGATCGATTAATCCTTTAAACTTTATACCATGATTCTTGAAATCTTGTAAAGTATTTGGTGGTTATTATTTGATGTTTATTGAGTACTGATAAACTATTGTACATATGAGAAGACCAATGAAAACGTTAGTCATGTTGTTTCACTGCGTGATATTACATAATTTTGGTTCACCTAATGGCATCCATTAATGGCAAAAATGAAAAACGAAAACAATAAAGAAGTGAGATGAGATGACTTATAGAGTTTAGTGTGAGTCCCTCGATAGCTATAGATCGCTCTCGAGATCGTCTATGATTATGTCGTGAGTGCGGAATCCTCACGAGATAACTAGTTTGATTAGTAAACTGATATATCGCTAATTATCAAATAAATAATCAGCCGTATTGTGCTATCTTCGTTTCTATAAGCTATAGAACGAACTTAGGTGTCTGGAGTACTTGTATGTCGAACGTATATCTGTATATTAGGGTATTCGTTCGTATATATATGTTTCAGGTCGAACTGGGCTTGCTGGGCTTTGTTCTTACGAATTTAGCTGTCAGCCCATGTAACGAAGTTAATCTTCGTTTGTACCAAACGAAGTTTATCTTCGTTTGCCTCTAACGAAGATATACCTTATCTTCGTTAGATGTAATACTTGGTTATATTCCTAAGTGTTTCATCTTAAGGAATCCTAACACATATTATGTTTGTACTTGTATATCACACAACAAACATCATACATAACATATATATATATATAACTCCAAAACATGTAATCGATCATTACCAAAACATAAAGTCCATAATCTATCAATTACATATATAGATACGACATAAATTAACATAATATCTCAATCTAAACGACATATCAAATCTAAGTTGCTGTTGTCACATCAACGTACATCAACATTTAGGAGGAAAAATGTATTATAATTAGATATTCATTTTACCAGTGTTCATAATATGTCTTTTCTTTATACGAGCATGGTACCCACGCAATGCGGTGGCAGTAGTCGGGAAGACTATCTGCTTTATTAAGGATTTTGGGTAGTTACGTAAAAAAAAAAAAACAAAAAAAGTCCAAGGGCATATAAGATATTTCAAAGACAGAAATATTTAATAGGAGAATTTGCTTTTATTAAGAAGTAGAGATAAATAATTAGATTATCAATTAATGAAATTTAATTTTGGTAAGATTATTTTTATTGTATTTTATTTACAATGAATTATATTAGAAAACTGAATAGCCCGATGCAACGCACGGATATTACCTAGTTATATACAAGTTTGTAAATATTGTGTAGATTTAATAATAACTTGCTTTTCTATGAAAAGAACAAAAAAGAAAGTAAAAAACGCATGCTCCTGATTCAATTCGATATTAGAGGTCAGATTTTAAAACGAAATCGAAAACTGAGCTAAAAGTTTGATTTTTAAATCATTGGGTTTGTTGATTTTAGGTTTTTACTTTATCTTTTACTTTCGTGTTTCTTCTCATCCCTACATTTTGTTGTTCTTTATAACCAGTGGATGTATTTGATTGATGCTCCAAAAATAATTGTATAAGTTGGCATTGACAAAAACATAAATAAGTAATGCCACCAGTGGCAGTGGGTAGTTCATAGTTGATGATGGTGGGCTCACTCAACCAACCATTTGTCTCAACCCACCCCATCAAATGATAAAAATCTTGTTTGGGTTCCACCACTATTGGTCGTTAACCAATTCTAAAATCTTTTTCATCCCAAAGCTCAAAACCTCCAATGCAGACCAAAGTACAATTCTCATGGGACGAGTTTACATGTTGTTACAAAAGCATCGGTTTAAATTTATAAGTTTCAACTCTGAAATAAAGGTGACCAACTCATGTGCAAATATTACGTGGATGAATCTATGTATCCTTTGAAACATTCGTATGTTTTGTCAATGATCATATAATGGAACAGAGGCATATTTGAAATTTACCGCATTCAAATCCAAGAGTATTGGGCATAATGACATTTAAGATGACACACCGACTATTTAGTTGATTTTGTGCGGAAATTTATATCGGCATGTGTTTGAATTATTTTTTACGAAAATTTGTATCCGTGTCTTTAATAAAAGTTATGTATAGTATTTATAGTGAAATATTCATTTGAAAACTAAATTTTTTGTGAAAAATAAAAAACTGACCAAAACATACTGTGATCTAAATTTAACACAATGTATTTTTATAAAACACAATGTGTTTTTATTGTGTAACCTAAAATACGTTGTGTTATTTTATTGTGTAACCTAAAATACGTTGTGTTAAGTTTTAAATCACGGTGTGTTTTTGATAGCGTTGTGAATCGGAAAAATTGTTCAAACACACTGTGATATGAACTTAACACAATGTATTTTCGAAAAACGTATTAAAAACACATTGTGTTAAACTCTAATCACAGTGTGTTTTGACAGTTTTTTACCTTTCACGAAAATTTTAGTTTTTTAAATGATCAAATAGTAAAATTAATCACAATTCAAATATCTTAATTTAAGTGACAAACAAAACAAGATAAGATTGAATCTTCTTATATATAATCTTAATCCTATTTTATAATAATGATAATAATAATAATAATAATAATTTTATCTTAATCTTAATCTTAATCTTATCTTAATCTTAATCTTATCTTAATATATACTAAAAGGCAACATAACCTCAATTAACCAATCAAAACTCTTAATTTCTTAAATTCTATCAAATTAAACATGTGACTTAATTCAATATATTAAAATTAAGTTGAGTTATTTAATACTCGTAAATACAACTACAATTCTAGGATAAATACAACTATAATTTCTACATGCCTATCAAGAAAACCAAAAGAAATCTCTAGATAAATACCCCATCTCTAAACAAATATAACTGCAAAACAAGTGTATGATGCCTATTAAATATTTAAAAAAAACAATCTATATAAATACAACTATTTATATATCTTTATACAAAGTAAAACTGAATTAACATCCAATTACAATTCTTAATTTTTCTAATTTAATTAATTTAACACATCTCATGAATACAATTTACACTTTTTTCTTTATATAATCAATTTACACTTTTAAATTTATTTTTTAAAATACAATTTTTATGAAAATAAAATACGTAAAATATAAAACCTATATTTATCCAAAAATATCCAACTAATTATACAATAAAAAATATCTTTTTAATAAATAAAAAACAACTTTGATTACAATTAGTCTTCATCCAACTATAATCGTAACTTATCGACTATATATATAAAAGATAATACATCAAACAAATAACAAGTATATAACCCAAAACATTCATGAAAAACAAACACAATAAAATCTACAACAAGTTTATTTAACTGTATTGTTAAGATTACTATTACAATAGCAAGCCTTCATACAGATTAACAAGTTAAATATTTTCGTCGATGTTCAAGTATTACATTTTGTTACTTTGATTTACATTACATTATTTATATTTAAATCTATTGGTTTGTTTTCATAAATTTGATTACATTCTTTATATTTAAATTTACCGGTTTGTTCTTTCACAAGTTTTATTGGACTACATACAATTAATTTATCTTTAATACTGAAAGGATACTGACCTAACCTCAATTTCTCAAAATTAATTAAATCAACAATGACTGGATTAATTTACACCTTTTGATTTTTCATCACCAATTTACACTATAACTCAGTTTAATAATAATTAATATTTTATTGTATAATATCTAACTAATAACAAAATATAACTAAAAGTTTGAGAGTTTACAACATTTGATTTAATACGAATTAATATTTATATCAATATTTTATTTTATATTATTAATTGTAATCAAACTAACTGTATTAGTAATTATAATCAGACTATAATTATGATAATTATTATTGTTATTACTAATTGGAATCAAATTGTATTTGAAATACAAATTCTTTTTATATAAACCAAATCCTACAAATAAATTCAAAACACACGAAATCATTGAAATCTACACAACCAGCTGCTACTTTTATTGTTTTTAACAAGCATGCTAACGAAAATTTAATATTTTTTTTACAAGACATCAATAAGAACTCGGTCAATTGTGTAATCAAAATTAAAATATTGCTTATTTGAAGAGTTTTTATAAATGAAACCTTACTACACCATCCAACCTTGATATGATTTAGCGTTCAATATTTATATTAAATATCTCAATTTCTTTTTAAGTATATTTTTACATTTAACGTATAAGTATTTCTTTTTTGTTTTTTTCATATACTAATTTTTATATTGATAATGTTGTAAAACCCGTGTATCTGACACGGGTCTAAAATCTAGTATATACTATAAAGCAGTTGAACTAATAACTTATTAACCAATCAAATCGCTCGCTTATGTTATCGTTTAATTTAATTATAAACGAAATATCCTAATAATCATTATTCAAATATATTATTATATTAGTAGTTATATTAATATTTGTAGAAAAAGTCTCATTAATTTACATTTTGTTGTTTTCCATCAATAATTTACGCTTTTTAGCACTGAATACTTAATTTATATTTATTTTAACCATCAACTTGAGATAAAAAAAAAATTTGGTAAAAGGCCATCACCCATGGTTAGATTTCATAAAATCAAATAAAGAACAGACGCCTGACTTTGTGTCAAGACGACTAACAACCCATGCACCATAGTGCAAAATCCAAGAAAAGAATTGACAAACCACTTCTACAAGGTATCAAATAAACAAAATAAAGTAAAATAAATTAAATTTAATGATTATAGAATTAGGATATTTTTCATTTTTCATTTTAAGGAAAAACATTTGTTTTTCTAGATAATTACGTTAAGAAAATATTACCATAAATTGTTATATTGACATATTTGCAAAAACACATCCATATACCAACAGGGAGTTAGTCTAGTGGTAAGGCAATCACTTGATAACCGTAAGGTTTCAGGTTCAATCCCCGCTTGGTAAAAAAAATAAATTCCTTTAAGGTACCCGTTACCAATAAAGTCTAGACCCACATATGAAGTTTAAATACGCAGGTTCGATCTTTCGGGGTGCGCAGATCATGTAGGGATTAGGATGGAGGTATTGTACTGACATTATATGACTCATACGGGGTGAGTCGATGGGTATCCAATTGTGGTACCGGGCTAGGGTTCCCTCCATTACCTTATTTTTTTACCGATGTTTATTTTATAATATGTAATCATTCACTTCAATTTATTTTATAACTGTTTTTACTCTATAACTTACGATAACTTACGAGGAATAGTATGAAATGAGATATGAACGTGCAACGGGGTCTAATCTAGTTACTAAAATTAGCCTAATGCTTTGAATGCTAGGAAATTAATTGTGAGCATTCCTACGCTAGTTGATAACAGATTTGATGAAGTATTATGGAAGAATGTGTTAGAATATGATCACGTAAAATGAACGTATGTCCGGAAAGTATTCAAGCCTACGGGGTCACACCTAAACGTGAATGTAACTATAAATTAATTAATATATTAAATGTAATTTATTAATTAATTTGATCACGAAAAACTAACGGAGTTCCGTTAAAAGAGTTAAAAGTTAACGGTACTTAACTAACGGACTTAACGGAGAAGAGTTGGAATTAGGAAACAATTAGGAAACCCTCTAGAATAGTCTAGGGTGGGGGGGGGGGGGGGCGATCGTCCAAGGGTTTCAAAAACCCTAATCTTAGTCATCAAGTTTCCTAAGTCTATAAATAGAGGCCTAATCTAATTGTTTTGTACACACAATTTATTAGGTTTTCTAAAACCCTAAAAATCTCTTCTTCTCTCTTCTCTCTTCTTGGTTCGATCGACATCAACAAAACAAAGGGTTTTGGGGTTTTGGGTGGTTCGAATTAAAGAGATAGCAACAAGGGTTGTTCGGTTCGTGATCAAGTACTAGCATACATTCCAACGTTGTGTGTGCAATCGTAGAGAGGTTTAAGTCAAACCTTCTTATTAAGGTTTCTTGCTTAATTATCTCCAATTTAAGGTACACATTCTATACTTTGGTTAATTAATTAAACTACATACATCTTGTTTTCCGTTGCGTGCTTTGTGATTTGTTTGATAATAGTTATATAACCCAACAGTGGTATCAGAGCCTACTATGTATGTTTTTTGATTACCAATAAATCAAAACTTGAAGGTGGGTTAGGGTTCTTGTTTTTATAACTTTCGAATATATATATATTGTTAAATTGATTTTGTAATTTAATTACATTATTTAAATATGAAAAAAGTTTTAATTAATATATATATAGTTCGAATTTTCCAGAAAAATAAAAAAAAGGTTTTTTTTAGGGTTTCTAATCCAAGTTTTGATTAATTGCATGTTTATGTGATAAATTGAATGTATTTATATGTGTACCTTTATTTTTAATGGTTAAAAAGAAGTAAAAATCATGAATTTTCCATGCAAATCATTCATGATTCTTACTTAGATATATTGATATGAAATCTTGATCATTAGGGTTAATTATGCTAGATAATTGGATAATTAATTGTGTGACTGTGAATTTTTCGTGTAAATTTTCTGTGTTGCGACAGTTTACTAAAAAAGTCATGTCTTTTAATCTGTAATGAGTTAGAGGTCGTGTTTTGAACTGTAGATTCTCAAACACATAGGGATAAAACTTTGTAGTTCTGGTCGAAATCTGAATCGGACCAGAAACAGGCTAAACAGGTCGTGAAGCTACTGGAATTTCCAGTGAGCAACTATGTGCTTATATGATAATTGTTTGTTTTGTATATGTTTAAGGCTTACGCAATCAAGGTTACTTGATGTATGTGGTCCTCTTCTTTGAAGGGGGAGCCGATTTAGACATAAAAAAACCATAGTGACATGTTTAGGTGGCCTACCATAACTCGTTGCATGCTTAATAGTTATAGTTTATAATTTTGCATATTTATTGTGATGTAAAATTGTTTTTGAGAAAATATAAACTTGACTAAGCAATATCGAAATAGAGATTTTTTAATAAAATTGGAGTCTTACAACCTTGAGATACACCGGCTCACCCATTTGAACAAACTCTAAGAGAGGTATAAGTCAGAGTGCGCTAGCCTTCTAAAAGGGCGGGTTTTTAATTGCGTTCATCGCAAACATTTGCCCTTGCGCTTCTTTGTGCGTTTAAATGGAGCTACCGAGCTCTCTTGTGTTGTTAAGACTATAAAAATGATTTTATTAAATATTATGTTTAGAAGATATGCATGAATCTTCGAAACATAGCTTTTTGATCACATATCAAATTGAATGACCCAATAAACTTATGTCATTTGCCATCCAATTTGTCAAGGACACATGGGGTCGTTGTTTTACTCACTGGTACACAGTGGTGAAATGACGATTGCAGGGCGAAACCCATTCACTGGTACACAGTGGTGGTCAATTTTGCACGTTCTTAGTTGGACGACTTAAAGTGAGTTAAGCGGTGAGACCTTGACCCGTGACAAAAGATGGGACAAAACATGACTACACAAATGCAATTGTACTTGTAATGCAATTATTGCTCGTCACTTACCTTTTGAGTGCAATCATTTCTAGCAGATCAACTGATGAAATGGTTGTATGTCAATTGGATCCTAGCCTTAATGAAATTAATTGTTTATTTTGTAAACATTGGGAAATTAATTTCTTAAGGATTGATTATCGAAAATACCGATAATTGAACTTCAATCTATTTTGTAAAAGGCAACAAATCCTTCACAAAACATACACCAATCGGCTTTCAGGTCAATGCTAGAAAGAGAAAACTTTCTGAAACGAATTTCAATGACTGTTTTGTCAATAGAGAATTGTTCTAAGAGTTGGAAAGAAAACCGATATCATTGAAACTCATATACCGCTATTCCTGATGCGAATGCCACTACTTTGCAATTGGAAGCATAAAATACTCGGTACAATAGACAAATTGAGGTTGCTTATTTGATGCTAGAAGCATGTCTCCTAAGCTTCAAAAAGCAATTCGGATTGCAAAATCCGTATGATATGATCAAATAACTCAAGTCCATGTACGGATACAAGTTGGAGATGAAATTACTTGAGCTAATTGAGTCACTCTATAACTTGAACACGAGTATGGGAAACCGGTGAGTGCTCATGTACTCAAGATGAAGAGTCACTTTGAGCATTATGGAAAGGTTTAAACTATGTGTATCTTCTGCCGATTCTTATTGGCGTAAGAGATAATTGCATTTTTGCATAGCATAGTTGGACTTCATATCAAGTTGATTGAGTATGAAGAAAACGTTTCAAGAAATCTGAGATACCCCAAGTTCTTATGATCAAGGGGGAATGGTTTAGAAAGCAAAACAACCGTAAAGCTAAAGGCAAGAACTTAGGTAAGAGAAAACAAAGTGTTTAGTCTCAAAACCTTAAAAGACCCTTTGGAAAAAGGAGCATACGGCTAAAGACCAGTCTTGTCATCACTATGCTATCGTGAGACATTGGAAGAGGAATTGTCCTAAGTATCTAGCTGAGTTAAACAAGAAGAAGAAGCAAGTTGGTTTAACCAGTTCTTCAAGTATCTTCTTAACTGAATTATAAGTGTTGATGAGATTCAAATGATAATTCAATAGCAAAAAAGTCAAGTTAACTTGGACTCTATCTTTGACATGGTCATCTTGTTTAATTTTTGTCAAGAAACGCATTTAAAGACTTCAATGTGAAGAGATCTTACAAATCAAATGATGAATCGTTTGATAAATGCGTGTCTTTCAAATTACCGTTAGCAACTTCAACGTGAAGGGATCTTACAATCAAATGATGAATCATTTGACAAATGCATATCTTGTATTTCCGGCAAGATGACATGAAAACCCTTTAAGCATTCGCCAGAAAGGGCTAAAGATCTTCTTGGACTCATTCATACCGATGTTTGTGGCCCATTTAGACATGTGTCAAGGAAAGGAGCTAGCTACTTCATAACTTTTACGGATGATTTTAGTCGTTATGGTTATGTTTACTCGGTTAAACATAAACATGAAGTCTTTGAAACATTCAAAGAGTTTAAAAATGAAGTAGAAAATCAACTCGGTAAAACCATCAAGATTCTTCGTCGGATCGAGGTGCTGAATACGTAACCCAAAAGTTTAAGGATTATCTTAAAGCATGTGGAATTGTTCAACAACTTACTCCTCCATATACTCCTCAGCATAATGGAGTATCTGAAAGGAGAAATCGAACCTTGTTAGACATGGTAAGATCAATGATGACCCGTACAACACTCCCATTTTCGTTTTGGGATTATGCTCTAGAGATTGCTGTACGCATTCTCAATATGGTTCCAACTAAGAAGGTTGACAAGACACCGTACGAATTATGGCATGGTGATGTCCCTAATTTGTTTTACTTAAAAGTCTGGGGATGTGAGGCACTTGTGAAGTGCGATACACCTGACAAACTTGAACCCATAACTACTAAGTGCATCTTTGTCGGATACCCTAAGGAAACGATGGGTTATGACTTCTATTATCCCGCCAAAAACACTGTTCGTGTTGCTCGATATGCTGAGTTCTTTGAAAAGAAGTTAGTTCAAGAGAACAGTGGGAGGGTTGTAGAACTTGATAAGACTCAAGAGGAAGATGTGACACCTTCTGAAGATACTAGCAATCATCAACTTGGGGGGGAAAATGTTCAAAGTGATGAACCTCAAGTCGATGATAATGAAGCGATTCCATTTCGTAGGTCGAAAGGACAAGACGTCCTACCGAAAGACTATGTCTGATGGTAGAAGAAGACGTTGTTGGAGATCTCGATGAGCCTCCGAATTTCAAAGCTGCATTATCAGATTCGGAATCTAACAAATGGCTTGAAGCTACGAAGGTGGAAATGAAATCCATGAAAGACAATCAAGTCTGGAGCTAAGTTGATCTTCCACAAAATGCTCAAACTGTTGGGTGTAAGTGGATCTTCAAGAAGAAGACGGACATGGAGGGAAATGTACACACCTATAAAGCTCGTCTCGTGGCGAAAGGTTATACTCAACATTTCGGTGTTGATTATAATGAAACCTTTTCTCCAGTCGCGGACATTAGAGCTATTAGGATTCTCCTAGCTATAGCAGTGTACTACGACTTTGAGATATGGCAAATGGATGTTAAGACTGCCTTCTTAAATGGTTACTTGGATAAAGAAGTCTATATGGATCAACCGGAAGGTTTTATTGATCCAAAACATCTCAACAAAGTATGCAAGCTTCAAAGGTCCATTTATGGACTAAAGCAAGCATCAAGAAGTTGGAATAAACGGTTTGATGAAAAAATCAAAAAGTTTGGTTTTGTTCAAAATCCTGATGAGCCATGTGTATATCGCAAAGCTAGTGGAAGTAATGTTACTTTCTTTGTCTTGTATGTCGATGACATATTGATCATAGGAAAACACATTCTAATGTTGCAAGATGTTAAATCCCATCTTGGAAAGTGTTTTGCCATGAAAGATTTAGGAGAAGCGGCATTTATTCTTGGAATCAAGATCTACCGAGATAGATCAAAGCGGTTGTTTAGATTAAGTCAAAGTGCTTATATTGATAAGAATCTTGAAGCATTCTAAGTGTGGGTTTACACTCATGCAAGGACTTAACTTATCTAGCAAGAACAGTGCTTCTATACCTAATGAGGTGGAGAGTATTTGAAATATCCCTTATGCTTTGGCTGTGGGATCTATTATGCAAAATATAGTTAGCCACTATCAGCAAAATCCTATAGAGGATCATTGAATTGTTGTAAAGAATATTCTTAAGTACATGTGCGCTACTAAAGAATTATTCTTGGTGTATAGTTGAAGTCCCGATCAAAAATTCAAATGGTAATAGAATTTTTGATGTTGGATTTAAGACTGATAAATATGATTCAAAATATCAGTCGGGATACGTCTTCATTATTTAAATGAAGGCACGGTGGAATGCTATGAGCTAAAAACCACAGTTGCCGTATCTACAACAGAGTCTGAGTACATTGCCGCCTCAGAAGCCGCAATGGAAGCAGTCTGGATAAGGAAGTTCATTAGCGGGCTAAACGTGATCCCCTCAAATGACTTACCCAATGATATGTACTGTGATAATACTGGTGCATTAATCATTGCCAACGAACCCGGAGTTCAGAAAGGTGCCAGACATTATGCTAGAGGATATCACTATGTTCGTGAGCAGATCGAACTAGGGGAAATCAAATTACTCAAAATTCACACAGATTTTAACTTAGCTGATCTTTTCACAAAAGCTTTGTTTAGGCCCAAGCTTGAAAGGCATGCCGAGGGTATAGGACTTAAATTAGCTAGTTATTTCATGTAAATCTGTTGTTCGGTATTTGGATAAGGGATGTTAAACAATTTATATTTTCTATAATGAAATAAAATACTTGATATGTTTGATTTCATTCAATATTAAATTGTGTCCTATATTTGCATGTTTAATCCTTGAATATTTTATTTAATATTTTTATATATTATTAAATATTCTAAATTGTCCATTGTCGATTATTTATATGAGAATATAATTAAACTAAGTGTAACACCGCACCATTGACGGAAACATGAGGTGTCATGAAAAGTACAGCACGATATGGAATTACATAGATACTGCTAAATGAATCAGAATATAGTAAATATATTCCTAGAAAAACATGAGTTCAAAGTCAAAACAATGCTAAAATAGCTTATTACAACCAAGTCCATAAACAAATAATCCAAGGCATGTAGCCTTAAAGTCTGACAATAAAAAAAGGAGCACTAATCTCTTAAGTTCAAGCCTAGCATAGCAGTCTTTATCCCTGATTAGCCTGAGTACCTGAAAAGTATACTAAAATATGTCAACACAAAGGTTGGCGAGTTCGTAGGTTTTAGTTAAAAAGTACACTAATAAATAAGTTTTATGTCGATTCTTTAGAAACAAAATAGGTAGATGTTCAATACATAGTGAGCGGAGCTACGCCATAGTCCAAGTACTCAAAGAGTGGCCTTACGGTACCTGCCTTAGATAATGATATGTGGCCTTACAGTTCAACAACTTGCCTTGGTGGCCTTACAGTTAAACAACTTGCCTTAATGTAAGTCTCCAATGCACACAATAAGTACGTCTCAATAAGCACAATCATTAAGCACATAATCACACATACAAACAAAAACAAGCACGTCACATGGCATCAGTAACTCTATAAGAACCAGCTCTATATTGAACATAAATAAATATCGACAAACTGTTTTAAGCACGAAAAGCACAATCAAAGTCCACGATAATCAACACCTACCAATAATACATGACAAGTCACAATGAAAGTCTTTGGTCTTAAGTCTTAGCCTATTAGAAATGCCTTTAAGTGCACATGTTTTTATTTAACTTCTATAACGACGTTTGACAAAATTCGAATAAACCGAACAAGAGTCTGGATTTGACAACAAAGTCCTTTATTAAGTTCAAACACATTATTATATCAATACAACCTCATTTGAAATCATTTTATAGTTCAAAATAAGTTTCACTCAAATTTTAATCAAAACTAGACGAAACCGGAAGGGGATAACGATTCTTCACTGTTAATATATTCAGCTCACGATAATCGATACACATACCAAATGAACCATCCTTCTTTTTGACGAATAAAACACGTGCTCTCCATGGTGACTGACTAGGTCCAACTAATTCCCTTGTCTTTAAGTTACTTTAGTTGCACGACCAACTCATGTAATTCAGTCTCTATAAGGGGATTTTTGCTACAGGAACTGTGTTAGGAACAAGGCTAATAAAAGAATCAAATTATCAAGATGGAGGTAAGCCGGGTAGATCATCAGGGAAAACATCCTGATAGTCACGAACGACGGGGACATCAGTCAAGTTAACCTCTTTAACAGACGCACTCATGACATGCCCCTCAAAAGGCTCAAACCACTCACACTGAACTTCTAGTATCTCGCCATTAGGTAGGAATAAGAAAGTGGGTTATAAAGAAAAACCTTAGTTGATATCTCATAGAGCATGATAAAGATAAAAAAATGGTAAAAGTTATGACCTTTTGGAACTTAATCTTCTGAATCAAAAGTTAAAAAGGGAATTATATTAATTTTTGCAGTACATAGTATCGTCGCATCGACCAATGACATCCACTCCATATCAACAATAACGTCAAAACTCCCCTTTTGAAAAGGTACTAAGTCAATAAAGAAAACATAGTCATTAAGAACTAATGTGCACGAATGAATGACCCGGTCTCGTCTGTCTAGCTCTCAGGTATCCATTTGTACGTCAAAAAATATATATATATACATAAGACTCGGTCTAGTATATAATAGGGAAACGAAACTGGTCGCGGCAAAACTATAGTCAGCCCTCGAGTCAAAGAACAATAGCATAAAGATCATTTAGAAGAAAGTCCCAGTAGCACCATCAAATCATTACGAGTCTCTGTTGTATTTAGTACATACGCACGACCTCTAGCAGCTAGAACTTGATTGCCTCTGAGGACATGTGTTCAGGGTAGTCTCCTCTGATTCAATGATAACCCATTGAACGGTGCCCTCTGAATTCTTGATTCCCTACCGTAACTTGCAAAATGCCTAGTCTTATGGCAGTTGAAAGATGTCATGCAATTTGATTCTCCGCATGTATGAAGATTACACTTTGTACACTAAGGGCAAGGACCCACATATTGCTTTTTGCTGACATTGCCTTGCCTCCATTATGCCTTTTACCAACAGATTGCCAAACTTTCTCACTACTACTTGCCCCACTACTTTCCTTCGTCTTTGTCCTAACAGGCATAAGAGTCCCACACTAAATCAACTCATCAGTCATAGCCTCGTATCTCAATGTAGCCTCTTCCAGAGTAAGCGGATGAACAACAACCATAATCGACCTAACCCAAGGGGTCAACCTACGAAGATACTCCTCGATGCCTTTGCTCCCGGATTAACCAATCGTGAAACCATCCTTGACAACTCACTCAAACATGTAGTGTAACGAACATGATCATTACCAATCATCTTATACTCCAAAAGTTCTCGATATAATCTTTTCAGTTCAGTTGCCTTGCAGAACTTTCTCGCCAACAACTCCTTAAAATTTTAACATGGCATCGCTTTGGCCACTACTCTGCTTCTGGCTCAACATTGACCATTCCACCAAGACAACGCATCCAAGGTAAAGAACCTTTGACCAGGTGTACACTCACTAATGTCAATCACAGCTTCCGTCTATCTAATCATTGAATAAATATGCCTGCTCCGCCTTTGCCACATAATCTTGCATGCCACATTCCTTGAGGATTTTGTAAGTAAAACATCTGACACCACTTCTAGTCTCTCTTAGTACATTTCCTATACGAATTCTCTCATCAGCATCTTCATAGTATTCACTAGTCTCTTCATTCACTGCTTCCTCATACTGTGCATCCTCAGCTTCATTATAAGTCGTCCCTTCATTCGTCGCATTTCATGTCAGGACAGCATTCATGACTTGAGTAATTGCAGCAATCGTCTCCTTTTGAAGTAGCTCTCATCTCACCGTTATTCCGCACACGTTAGTATATCTTTGAAACGTTATTCGCGAAGAAACACTCGAAAATGTCAATGCCTATGTCACATGTTACACTCAGCAAGCTCTCTCTTCTTATGGTCTAAGGGATGCTATCTAAAACTTAAACTACTCATGTAGTCCATGTCAATGCAATACATATATACATATATATATACTACTAATATATAATCCTATATCGCAGTTAAAATGTGGTCCGAATGTAACACCTACATCTGTTGCACTAGCGGTGTATGTATACAGGGTGTACCAGCGGCTAACCCTCCACACCCCTAGTACATCTAATGCAAGGTCGGATGACGGTACTGGTATGCTCTCTAGTTGTTGGCTTGGTATGTATACAGGGTGTATCAGCGGCTAACCCTCCACCTAACCATCACCCATTAAGCAGACCAGGGTTGCTACCACACTCTCACTACAAGTGCAATCCGTGATGTCAATAACTGTCGCAAAGCATGGCGGTAATCATAGAACAGTTGATCAGGCTTTTCTATGATTATCGCTATGCGATACTAGTTAGCATCATCACTTCATCTTGCCCTAATACACATAAATAATCACAATAACACTGAAAGCACACAGTCACCACAAGTACACAGTAACCAAATGACAGCCATAGTCAAAATAAGCACAGGGATAATAAGTCTCAATAGAACTTGAACTCAAAATATAAGTGACGTTAGCACGTCTAGAACCATTCTGATACCTATCGTAAATGCTATACGGGATTCTTAGGTTATAGTCTAGGCTTTTCCACCTAATTCTCTACAACCACGTCTCTGATACCATTCTGTAACACCCCACCATTGGCGGAAACATGAGGTGTCATGAAAAGTACAACACGATATGGAATTACATAGATACTGCTAAATGAATCAGAATATAGTAAATATATTCCTAAAAAAAATGAGTTCAAAGTCAAAACAATGCTAAAATAGCTTATTACAACCAAGTCCATAAACAAATAATCCAAGGCATGTAGCCTTAAAGTCTGACAATAAATAAAGGAGCACTAATATCCGAAGTTCAAGCCTAGCATAATAGTCTTTATCCCTGATTAGCTTGAGTACCTGAAAAGTATACTAAAATATGTCAACACAAAGGTTGGTGAGTTCGTAGGTTTTAGTTAAAAAGTACAGTAATAAATAACTTTTATGTCGATTCTTTAGAAACAAAATAGGTAGATGTTCAATATATAGTGCGCAGAGCTACGCCATAGTCCAAGTACTCAAAGAGTAGCCTTACGGTACCTGCCTTAGATAATGATATGTGGCCTTATAGTTTAATAACTTACCTTGGTGGCCTTAAAGTTAAACAACTTGCCTTAATATAAGTCTCCAATGCACACAATAAGTACGTCTCAATAAGCACAATCATTAAGCACATAATCACACATACAAACAAAAACAAGCACGTCACATGGCATCAGTAACTCTATAAGAACCAGCTCTATATTGAACATAAATAAATATCGACAAACTGTTTTAAAAAGTAGCAGTATACTTTCCACCCCAAAGCACATAAAAAGAGGGGCTACGAAACTCACCTGAAAAGTGTTATGAAAGTATAAGGAACGAGCACGACAAGCACAATCAAAGTCCACGACAATCAACACCTACCAATAATACATGACAAGTCACAATGAAAGTCTTTGGTCTTAAGTCTTAGCCTATTAGAAATGCCTTTAAGTGCACATGAATACAACCTCATTTGAAATCATTTTATAGTTCAAAATAAGTTTCACTCGAATTTTAATCAAAACTAGACGAAACCGGAGATTTTACCGAAAAGCTTACGAAACTGAAACGAGTAAAGGTTGAGCTCAACCTAATGGTTGAACTCGACCAACTAAAGCCCAAATATGTTATTTTAAAACCTTTTATTCATGTGTTAGCCAATTGGACCAAAACTACACCTTTTGAGAAAACTAGTCAAGTTTAAGAACCGAATAAGCGTGTATGGACATGATAGGCTAATGAAATCGACTATATGAGTAGGGAAGTGGTTGAACTCGACCATGAAAGGTGTAGTTTGACCCGGGCAGAGGTCAAAATGAGTTTATTCCAAGTCTTAAAGGTCCGAGAGTTAAAAACAAGTCAAACTAGGAACCTTACGAGCCGTTTAAGCGACAAAAGTCAATAGAGGGTCAACCTGGACCACCAGAGGTCGAGCTTGACCAGGTAGAGGTCGAGCTAGACCTGGCCGGGTTCGGATTCATACGCGATTTGAGCAAAACGAACGATTTTGACGCGATTTTGTTAAAATAACGAGATCTAAGGCTAGCCAATTCATACCCATGAGTCTTGATTGCACAAAAGTGTCACAAATCAGTACAAAAAGGGTGAAGTTCGACCGATTTCATACATCATGTGATCGATAATTGCACAACCTTAATCTTGGATACGGAATCGACTAGTTTTAGAGTTTTTTAGCCAAGTAAATGATATCTTCGATTCTTGTAGTTGCACAAAATCAAAATATAAGGTGCCCTATTGTTGCGTGGATCGTAATAAGATGTGATTCGTTATGTCAAGAGTGCGGAATCCTCTTGAGATAACTAGATTGCTATTGCCTTTTGCTGATTAATAAGCAAATAACCAACCCAAGGAGAAGCACAAGGCTTGTAGTTCGTGTAGGAGGTCACACGAAGGAACAAATAACCTTGATTCGTGTATAATCAAAACGATCTAAAATGATTAGAAATGATTAACCAACGATTAACCTAATTCCGTAGATTAGGTCTTGTATTTATACTAGTTAAGTATTGGATCGTGTGGGCTTAGGCCTTAATCAAAGATTAGGCCCGAAACAATAAGTCAGTCGACTTACCTCGTGCTGACGTCAGCACGAGGTTGTTCCTACATGTTGATGACGTCAGCACGAGGTTCGACCTTTGACTCTTTGTTTAGCTTCATTTGGCTCGTACATAACATCCAATCATCGTTCAAGTGTTCTATGACACTTATAAACCTTGATTGTATGTTCTTGTACCTGCAAAACAATATATAACACACAAACACAATACAAAACACAAACAAATATAATATTGAAGTTCAAACGTAATCATTAAATATCAACACAAGTTCTTATTTAAATGATTACAAACATAGTTCCTAAAACATAAGCGATAATCAAATCTATGTTGTGATTGTCACAACGAATCTGCATCTACAGACTCCCCCTTGACGATTGCAACTAGATCTCTTTAAAGTCTTCGAACTTGAACTTCAAAGCTATCCATTAAACGAAAGTCTTGTGCTATTCGCATGAATGCTCTCTTGTAAGCAATGTGCGAGAATGTTGCGACAGCGCCTTTCTTCAACTCTCCAACAATCCACTGCTGAGCAAGGTGTGTTCAAAAGTCTTCTCTGATCACCTCTTGACAAGTTGACAACCTGCATTGGATCATACATGCGTAACAACATTTGTTCTTGTGAATCATCAACGAACATCTGTGCTTCGCCTGACTTGATATCTATTTGCCAAAATGTCATCTCTGTCAGCATATCTTGATCCCATCTGATAGCGGGATCCTTCTTAACACATTTAATCCTTTTCTGGACAAACCAAAATGTGCCATCTAGATTCTTAATCTTCTTCATAGGTGTTGGCTTAATCAACCTTTCTTCTGGCTTCAGAGCTCTATCACTGAAATTTCTAATTCTTTCATCTCTGAATCTATTCCAGTAGAAATCTGCAAGTCCATTGCTCTGAAGATTAACGAACCATCGTCTTCCCAAATCTATCATGTCAGAATTACTAAGAGAGTGGAAATGTCTTTGACTCATAGACATATATTGGCATCCCTCCTTTCTCTTGATAACAAATAAATCAATTCTTTGATCATAAAACCAACTTTGTATCCCTGAGAAATACTTGGGTGCATCCTTGTCTGAGACAAACTCCCAAAACATCGATGGCTTATACGTATCACGTATTACCAAACCAGTATGTCCTCTATAACCTGGAATCAGTCTATTAATAATAAACTCATGATCTTGCTGCACCGGAGGTATATTAAATCTTCCAATATCAACCTCTCGCGTAGCATCTATATTCCAGAATAGATCAAAAATATTATCATGTCCTTCATCAACTATATTTGCATATACAGCAAACCTCAAACTTGCAGCATTCTTAGGTTCATCTGGACTGTCTCTGATTGGATTGAGATTGAGATGTTCCACTTCAGCTATTGGTCCAACTTGAATGACTTTATCTTCATCATTGATACTTTCTAGATCTTCTTCAGCATCAAGATCGTCCAACGCACCTATCCTTTGAAGCTTATCTGCAATTTAAATGATTTACATATACAAAGATAAAGAACATAAATCATAAGTCAAGACATAATAAAATAGTATAAATACATAAAAGAAATTAAAATTGTTAGGTCTAGTTTTGCTGAAAATTGGATCTCTCCAGTTACATCTAGAGAGCATGAAGAATTGTCCGAAATATTTGAAGTCCAGTTGTAATGTACAGTTGATGCAACTGACGACTTCCTCCAGTTGAGATCTAAAGACATATACCTGAAGACATTCCAATTGAAGTCGAAGACAACAAATAGAAGAAAGAGAATGACAATGGCAGCGAAGCCCAGTTGACATTCTGCCAGATCAATCAACCGGAGAATCCTCCAGTGTAAATGCCTTTACAAAGCTTTACACTGATTACGAGGAGGACCTTTTACACTACATCTTTTTAACCGGACAATAATCTTGTATGTGGATAAAAGTGCAAAGATGTAGAATGGTTGAATAAAGTAACCTTTTGTCTTACTTTATTTAGCACACACAAAGGATTATTTACTAATACTTTTGTGTGCTGTCAACCATATTTGTACGTCGAAGTTGAGATCCCAATGCTCATACTTCGACTATAAATAGAGGTCCTTGCCCAAGCATTTCAACAACTTTGAAAACACATACATTCTGCAATATTGGTGAACTTGTGCAATATTCTCTCAATCGTAAAAAGGAACATTTCACAACTTTAAGTGTTTCGATTGTTAGGAGAATTTCCAAGTATAGATCAATTGTATTTCATAGGTTGTTAGAATATTTACATCTTTGTATTATGTTGGTTCCGCAACAACCTTGTATTTTATTTAACAATAAATAAATAAAATACACTTGAAAATTACATATTGTCTCACCATATTTTCTTACTTGTCAGTTACATTATTGCATTGTATTTACTTATTTTGCCTGTCACCTTAATAAGTAACATTCTAGTTAACCTGGTACACTACTCACTCTAAACTGGTCACGTCCAGATTAAGTGATAGTGTTGCAAAGTACTCTCACCATTGACATAGAGATGTCTTCAGCACCCATCTAGTATTAGTTGGGACTGATAAGTGGTATCAGAGCAGGCAGGTTGAATTGTTTCAATTCTATAACCTAGGTCTGCTTGATGGCTGCTGAAGGTAAGAATGGTTCTGGTCCCCAAAATGAAACTAAAACTAATCCTAACATTAATGTTACAACTCCTTTAACCACCAATCCTCATCCTCCTCCTCCTCCTCCTCTTACACCTGGAGTCAGCCATGTCCATGTACACTATTCTAATACCCCAGTTCCCAAATTCGATGGGAATGGTGAGACCTTCGGTACATGGAAAGCTAGAATGCTCTTGCATTTTGGTGGGATAGAGAGGTATATGTTGAAAATCCTTAAGGATGGACCATATATACCCATGTCCAGTGGTGTTAGTCCTCTCCTAGACCCAACTGGGATAAGAGGTACCAGGGAAAAGTCTGAGGAACATTGGTCAGACGAGGATTGCAGACTGGTTGATCTTGATTCCAGACTGAAAAACATGATCCTTGCTGCTGTCCCTGAGGAACTAATTCCAACACTTGTGTTGTTTCCCAGTGCTAAATCCATGTGGAATGAATTAGTTCTCCAGTTTAAAGGAGGAAATGACACCATTGTCACTAGAAAGGTTGCTCTAAACAAGAAGTATGAATCCTTCTTTGCTCTTCCCAATGAAAGTTTAACTGGTACGTACACCAGATTTACCGGCCTAATTAATCAACTTAGAGGCTTGGGAGTGGAGAAGGATAAGGATATTATTCTTGAGAAATTTTGTGATCTATTGCCATCCAAATGGGCACACATGGTACTTGTCTTAAGACAAGGTAAGACCTTGCACAACCATACTCTTGCTTCCCTTTATGGAGCCTTTAGATTCACTGAAGATAATGATGCTGCAAGGATATTGGCCGAGCAAGATGCTTTAAATCATGCTCAGAGTTCCAAGGTCGCCAGCCTTACTGGGCAACCTTGTGTTGCTTTAATGTCTGCTGAGAATGTCCAGTTACATTCAATGAAGGAGATGTTAAACAACTTATTGAACGCTGGCCTTACCAGAAATCTAAGTAATGATTGTGAGGAAACTGATGATGATGATCTGGTAGCCATGATTGCTAAAACCTTCAACAGGTTTAAACATAAATCTAATAGATTTAATGGGTCCAATAATGCTTCCAGTTCAAATTCTCTGGATAAGGCCAATCTTATCTGCTATAAGTGTGGTAAGAAAGGTCATTTCATGAAGGAATGCAGATCTAGTCAGATGAACAACCAAACTGGTCCCGTTGTCCCAAATTTTGTCAAAACTGATGATTATAAGGCCAAATACAAGAAACTTAAGGCCCAAATTGCTCTCATGTCTCTTGAACAAGAAAAAGAGAAAGAAAAGAACAAGTGCATGATGGCTCAAAATGAAGGGAAATGGGAACTCTCTGATGATTCATCTGATGATGATGAAGAGATTAGAGATGTGTGTTTCATGGCATTAGAAAATCAACAACCAGTGGTAAAAGATGATGTTGTTTCTGGAAGATGGGTGGACATCATTTTAAAGAAGGTAAGAGATTATGATGTTGAGTTGGATACAAAATTAAAACTGGATATTGCTGAATCATTAAATGATGACTTGTTATTTGTTGAAACTATGAGAACTGACTGTGAAAGATACTTGGAAACAGTTTTAATTGAGTTTAATAACATGAAAAATCAAATTAATGATTTGCAAAGTGTCCAGTTGGCTCTCAAAGAGTCAGATTTGAAAAATGAGGCATTGGAAAGAGATAACCAAAAATTAAAATTTGATCTTGAAAAGGAACACATGGTTATCAAATCTTGGGTACAAGCATCCGGTAAAAATTATGACGCTTTTTCAAAAACCATTGACGCTCAAAAACTGCCTGGAAATCTGGTGATCTTCAGATGGCAGCTGTTTTACCCGCAATTCACCAGATGTCAGAATCAGTTAGAGTTGAGACTCCATATGACTCCTCTAACATTGCCAAATCTGAATCCATTGAGACCACCTCTGTTGAGGTCAGAACTGGAGCTAAAAAGGCTAAAGCTCCAGTTAAAAAGGAAGCTGGTGATAATCCTTTACCTCAAAAGTCCAAAGAGCCCAAGACTCCAAAGACTCAGAATTCAGCTGAACCCAAGTCCAAGGTTCAGCAGCCTGAAGAAAACAATTTTTTGTTGAAACTGGAGAGTCAACTCCAAAATTTCTCAAGGCAAGTACAAAGTTGTACTGCCAGAATAAAAAATCTGGAAGGAGCTTCGTCTTCTTCAGTTGAAAAACAAATTGTTAAAACTCCTCCTTTGAAGCAAAAGCAAAAACAAAATCAATCTGCTCAAAAAGGAGCAAAATCTGGAAAGAAAAAGGAGGATGTTGTTGTTCCCATCAAACCAATTGTTTTTACTCCTGAAGCTGGAAATAATCCTCCAGTTCCAGCCTCCAGTTCCAGCCAAAGTAAATCTGCTGAGACTTCTCAAGAGAAGTCTGGTGGACCCATCAAGAAAAGATGGGTTCACAAAAATAACTAATTATCTACTTGGGTGTGTAGGGCGATCAAAAGAAGAATATCTGGTATCTGGACAGCGCTGCTGGATGGATAATGACCGGATGTAAGCCCCTGTTGGAAGAGTTCACTGTCCAAGATGAACCGGCAGTGACATTTGGTAATGATGGATGTGGGAAAACTGAAGGATATGGTGTCATTGACAATGGACAGGTCCATTTCACAAAAGTTGCATTTGTTAATGGTTTGAAATATAACATGATAAGTGTCAGTCAACTTTGTGATGATGGATATAAGGTGTTGTTCGATATTGCTCAAGGTACCATAGTTAACAAGGATTGGAAAGTGGTGATGATTGCTCCAAGGAAAGGGAATGTGTACATAATGGACATGGAACCAGCTCCAAAAGAGCATTGTTTTTATGCCAAAGCTGATGAGGACACCAACTGGTTGTGGCATAAAAGGTTATCCCATCTTAATTTCAAGAATATCATTAAGTTATCTAGAAAACAACTGGTGGAAGGGATTCCTTTAATTTCCTTTAAAAAGGAACAGCCATGTCCAGGGTGTGAGATAGGCAAAAAGAAAAGGGCCAGTTTCAAGACCAGGCAAAACTTCAGTATCACTGAACCTCTTCACATGCTGCATATGGACCTCTTTGGTCCAGTGAATGTTCAAACTAAAGTTGGTAAACGATACACTTTAGTTGTTGTTGATGAATACACCAGGTATTATTGGGTGGTATTCATCAGATCAAAAAGTGATGTACCTGGTGAAATCATCTCACTCATCAAAAGAATTGAACTCAAATATACCAAGAAAGTGTGTCAGTTGCGAAGTGATAATGGTACTGAATTCATCAATAAAGAATTAGAGTCATTTTGCACTGAGACTGTCATTTCTCAAAACTTCTCTTCAGCTCGTTCTCCAGAGCAAAATGGTGTGGTTGAAAGGAAAAATCGCATATTGGTTGAAGCTGCAAGAAGTATGTTGTATTAATCAGGTCTTCCTACCAGTTTTTGGGCTGAAGCAGTGTCTACAGCTTGTCATACCCAAAATCGGTCAGTTTATGTCAAGAGACATAGGAAGACTGCCTACGAAGTCCTCAGGAATCGTAAACCAAACATTGGATATTTTCATGTATTTGGTTGTCCAGTTTATATTTTGAACGATTCCAGTCAGTTGGGAAAATTTGATGCAAAAGCCGACGAAGGTGTTTTCGTGGGGTATTCAGATATAAGAAAGGCCTATAGAGGTTATAATTGTAGACTCCAAAAGGTACATGAGACAATTCATGTCACATTCGATGAATAAAATGAGGCAATCAATGAAAGACCAAACCTTGATTTATCTCCAGTTGACCCAGTTGATTTTGGTGTATCTGATCAAGTTCTTCAATCAGTTTCTACACCAGAAGATGTTTCCAGTCATCAATGTTGATGCATGTTGATGTGACAACAGCAACTTGGATTTGATATGTCGTTTAGATTGAGACATTATGTTGATTTATGTCGTATCTATATATGTAATTGATAGATTATGGACTTTATGTTATGGTAATGATCGATTACATGTTTTGGTGTTATATATATGTGTGTTATGTATGATGTTTGTTGTGTAATATACAAGTACAAACATAATATGTGTTAGGATTCCTTAAGATGAAATACTTAGGAATATAACTAAGTCTTGTATCTAACGAAGATAAGGTATATCTTCGTTAGAGGCAAACGAAGATAAACTTTGTTTGGTACAAACGAAGATTAACTTCGTTACATGGGCTGGGCAGCTAAGTTCGTAAGAACAAAGCCCAGCAAGCCCAATTCGACTCTAAACATATATATACGAATGAATACTCTAAAATAAGGGATCGCGTTCGACATACAAGTACACCAGACACCTAAGTTCGTTCTATATCTTATAGAAACGAAGATAGCATAATACGGCTGATTATTTACTTGATAATTAGCGATATACCAGTTTACTAATCAAACTAGTTATCTCGTGAGGATTCCGCACTCACGACATAATCAGAGCCAATCGATTTCTTATCGAAGGTTCGAGATCGTTTTGTTTGATTCTTTTCTCTGAAAATCAACCTCCCGATACCCTTACTGTCGCTAACTTCGTTTTCTCAAACGAATTTAGCAAACGAACTTAACCTCATCTTCGTTTCGAGTTCTTCCAACGTTTTTAGCTTTATTTTCGTTAAGTTCCTTCCAACGAATTTCAAGTTATCTTCGTTACTCTCACCTTACGGATTTTGCTTTATCTTCGTTTCTTTCCTTCAAACGAAGATAATTCTATCTTCGTTTCCTTCCTGCAAACGAAGTTAATCCTATCTTCGTTTCTCTCATTCAAACGAATTTAAGATCTATCTTCGTTCAGTGCAGAAATTTACGAAATGGCTTCCTCGTCAACCAACACTGTTGTTGCTCAATACCTGAATTCTCTTGTCTATCATGATCATCTTGTTGGACGTACTAATTCTCCACCGAAGTTAGTTTCATTGGCTGACTTTTGGGCATGGAGAGGTCGATTTGAAGATTATATTCAACGGGAAGATTTGAATATGTGGATTATGATCACTGAAGGATATGAATGGCCAACTCTTACTGTAAACGGTGTTACAACTAATTACAAGGTAGGAGAGTTAAAAGGTGAAGAAAAATCCTTGTATGCTGTTGAAGTTAAGGCTCTTTCTACTCTTAGAATGTGCATTCCTCAAGAATTAGTGCACTTGTTTCCTAAACAGGAGTACAAGACTTCAAAGCAACTGTTCGATGCTATTGAAGCTCACTGTGAAGGTGATCCATTATTGAAGCAAAATCGAGTTAAGATGCTTAAGAAACAATTTGATTGCTTTAATGCTACCAAGAACGAACTAGTTGAGGATCTTATCTTGAGATTTCAATATCTTCTTGTTGAGTTAGCCTATTTTGATCTTAAGTATACTCCTACTTCTTGTTGAGTTATCTTGAAAGTTTATAAAGAATTTCGTCATGGATTGCAAGAAAGAGCTGATTATGCATCTCTTCGTATAGATGGTGTTATATCCACATTAAGAAACAGAGAAATGAAGGATAAGGCAAAGGATCTCCAAGACAACTTCACACAAGATCCATCTCTTTATCATGCCACTATGAAGAATCCTACAGCTGATATTAATGCATTCTTTTCTGGGGTTGGTTCTTCTGGCACGAAAGAGGGTCCTAATTGTGTTATGGATGGAGATGATTCTGCAGGTTTCATGGCTTCTGATGCTGGTTTCAAGGCTCGAAAGACAAATGAGAATGCCAAGCCTGGAAATATGTCGTTTGGTAACATTTCATCTACTTCTGCTGGTTACAAGTCTATGCCTATGGATATGAAATCTGCTGAGGGAAGGATGAATGTCTTTGCCGCAATGTGTGCTGCACATGAAGCTTTTGTTGCTGGGAGGATCACAGATCCAGCACTCATTGATGAAGATTATGACCAAATAGATCCAGATGATGTTGAAGAAATGGATCTGAAATGGAATTTGGCGATGATCACCAGGAGAGTGCAAAGGTTTATGCAGCGAACAGGTCGACAGCTTATTGGGGGTACTCAGGGCTTTGACAAGTCAAAGGTTAAGTGCTATAATTGCGATGGCTTTGGACATTTTGCCAAAGAATGTCAACGACCAAAGAGAGATGTCAACATTACCCCTACCCGTCAAGATAGAGGTGGTAATCGTCCTTTTAATCAGAATGCAAGTAGAGCTCTCTTGTTGACTGAAGATACTACTGGAAATAGCAATGAAAAGGCTATCGTAGCTGCTCAACCTGATGGTTCTTATGTCTGGAATCTTCCACAGGATGAGACTAATAATGCTTATTTGGCCGAAATAGTTGATGATATGGCTCAAATAGCAGATTCTGTTGAGGATTTCTTGGACACCTCAGTTTACCACAGTGATGAACATCTGTATGAAAATGCTCAAAGCTCGAACTTGGAATCTTCTACTCAGGTATATGACACTGATTCTGAGTCGGATGAAGAGGTTGAGGTTGCTGATACGAAAGATTCTGGAGAGGTGAACGCTGCTGAGAACAAAGACGATTCTGCTACTGAAAAGGTTGAAAAGACGATTGAAGAGCAGATGAAGGAGTATGAAATTCCAACAGGCATGAGTGTGGATGACTTTGTTGCGTACATGGCAGACTGCAAAGAAGCAGATCAACAGGTATCTTATTCTCTTCGTACTATTGTTCATGTTTGCAAAATTGTTAATCGAATGTTTGATGAAATTGAACAAAAGAATGAACGAATTAAGCATTTAGAATCTGTTGTTAATGCTGCTCATGAAGAAAGAGATAAATTGATTAAAAAAGATTTAACTGTCACTCATAGAGAAAAATTTTTAAAGGATAGGATTAAATCTTTAGAGTCTGACATTAATGCTATGAAAGACAAAGTTAAACATGCTGTGGCTGTAGAAAGAGTAGGTGGTGAAGCTTACGCATTATTAGCTAAAAAGTGTGCTACTATTGAGAAAGAACTGGCTGATTCTAGAATAGAAATAGTGGACTTACAAGCTAAGGTTGATTCAGCTAGACATGATGAGCTTTTGATGCATATGCAAAAATTTGGGGACTCTCCATCTACGAGTTCTGACTCTGCTAAGGTTTCTTACAATAGCATGCCTCCTCCTTTCAACAATAATTATACTCCTGTAGAACCTAATATCCCGGAAGTCCTACTTCAACCTAGTGTTGATGTTGGTAAATCTCAAGACTCGTCTCCTAAGCCTACTTTGACTGAGGAGACAGCAGCATCTAAAGGAGTTTCTTCTCAACCTACCAAGGAAGAGAAATTGAAAGGTGTCGTCCTAGATTCGTCCACTTCTTATGGTCAAAAAGACAGTATTACTCACTTTACACTTCGTAAGAGTAGTAGGGTCTACACTGAGTTAGAATTTCCGTTATCATCAATTGACCCTAAGAGGATTGATAAAGTCTGGGATGTTGATATTAAGGATATGAAGCGATTAAGTCAGTTGCGTCAAACTCCTTTACCTAAGCAGTCTAGGGATAGTCAATCTGAAGATGAATTAGTTGTTAATGTCGAAGCAACTAAGGCTTTGAAGCATATTTTAATGCCTGCTCGAAAGATGTCCCCAAGTAAGTCTAGGATATCACCGACCAAACGAGACCATAAGGATCCTAGTAAGACAAGTAAATCAGTGGACAATAGTGAATCTGTAAGTACCAATAATAAGGTAGATTCAAAGAAAAAAACTAAGGTCCTCTCTTGCTTTGCTTGTCATGAAAAAGGTCATGTTTACAGTGTATGTCCTAATCGACCTCAGAGATTGGGTTCTCCTTCAAAAGTTTCCACCTCGGAAGGAAAAAGGGGGTTGGGTAATGATGAACAGGTTTATAAGGCTAAAGAAGTTCAATCTTCCACAAAACCGTTTACTATACCTCAACGACGTGAATCTCCACGAAAAGGTTCTTCTCCTATGGGACAAAGATTCACTACCCTCAGTGGGAGTTCGAGTCGGTCACAAACATCTCCAAGTCGTAATTCAATTTATAACCGACTTCACTCGAGTGTTAGACCCTCTTTTGGCCTTCATTCCCCAAGACCTTCTCCAACGAGCGGTCAGACGTCTTCTCCAGTGAGAAGATAAGTTGAGAATCAAGTCACACCCACGGCTTCTAGCAATGGATATTGGACTGAACTGATTCTCAAGGATGAGAAGGGACGACCCAAACCTATGAAGGTTTGGGTCCCCAATGATAACTAATATTTCTCATTTTATGTGCAGGGAGTTCCTAGGAAACCTATTCATTTGTGGTACCTTGACAGTGGATGCTCCAGGCAGATGACAGGGGACAAGAAGCTCTTGTCCAATTATACTGGTATAAATGGGTCATATGTTAGTTTTGCTGGCTCCAAGGGCGGCAACATCACCAGTCAAGGAGATGTCGTCAATGGACAACTAACTCTAGAAAGAGTTAACTATGTCGAACAACCTGCCGGGTTTGAGGATCCAGACTTTCCTAATAAAGTATATCGTCTCGATAAGGCTTTATATGGTTTACATCAGGCTCCTCGATTGTGGTATGAAAAATTGTCAACACATTTGAAGGAAAGTGGTTTTACCAGAGGTTCTATAGACAGCACGTTGTTTATTAAATGGAAAGGGAAGGACTACTTGCTTGTACAGGTCTATGTCGATGACATCATTTTTGGTTCATCTGATGACAAAATGTGCAAGGAATTTGAACAGAGCATGAAGGCTCAGTTTGAGATGTGTGCTATGGGGGAATTAACCTTCTTCCTTGGACTACAGGTGGATCAACTGAAAGATGGTTTCTTTATACATCAGACCAAGTATCTTAAAGATTTGCTTACTCGGTTTCACATGTCTGATGCTAAGGATGCTGTTACTCCCATTAAGACTAATCATGGGTTGTGTCCTGATAAGCCTAATGATCCATCTGTCGATGCCACTCAATATCGAGCTATCATTGGATCCTTGATGTATCTGACAGCCTCACGTCCAGATATTACCTTTGCTGTTTCTATGTGTGCTAGATATCAGGCTAATCCGAAAGAGTCTCACTTGAAAGCTGCAAAAAGAATCCTTCGTTATGTGAAAGCCAAGCCTCGTCTAGGTCTTTGGTATCCCATGTATGGTTCTTTTGACTTTGTAGCTTATACTGATTCGGATTATGGTGGTGACAACTCGGATAGGAAATCAACGTCAGGTGGATGTCAGCTTTTAGGGGGGAGAATTGTATCGTGGCAGTGCAAAAAGCAGACATCTGTTGCATAGTCATCCTGTGAAGCAGAGTACATTGCTGCTGGATATTGCTGTTCTCAGGTGCTTTGGATACAGCAACAACTGCGCGATTATGGTATGAATATCTCTAATACTCCTATTTGTATTGATAATAAGTCTGCCATAGATATTACCAAGAATCCGAAAAACTTTAAAGTCACCAAGCACATAGATATAAAGTATCATTTCATACGTGACTGTTTTGAGAAAAAGCTTATTCATTTAGAAAAGGTTATTACTGATGATAATCTTGCTGATTTATACACTAAAGCTTTTGATGGACCTCGTCTTGAGTTGTTATTTCAACTCAATGGTATGAAGAATGCCGAGTAGTTTCTCTCAAAGAACTTAAATGTATTTTTTCGTGTCTTTGTAGTATAAGTTGTACATAGATAGTGTCATAAAAAAATACAAAAAGAGTTGTCTTAGTATAAGTTTGTATATATCTAGTGTCAAGAAAAATTCAAAAACATTCAAAAAAAAAAAAAAAAAAAAAAAGAATATGAATAAAGTAAGGTTACTGCGCTAAATGAGTAGAAGTGACGATACTTTAGCTTTTAAGCCTGCTTAATCGTAATATAACTGCTTAGTTCAGTGATTACAATTTGGGATATATCGGTAGACACAAAGATACCAAGGTTTCCTTCAATCTGAACTTAAATTATATAATGTTCTTGTGGGAAACATATTCAGATATATGGCTGAGATTGCTTGCTTTTCAGTAATGAATTGATCTAGTCCTTAAATTTTGTGAAAGATCTAGCATTACTATAAGATTTGTTCAATGAATAGGCACGAACCTCTACCAATCATGAACATAAAAGTAAATGTGATATTGTTATGCAAATCAATTATATGCAAATTAAGGGGCTAATGTGGTCTTTGAGATTCGGACAAGTATGTCCTCGGGGTATCTTTGTATACCTAGCCTACCTAAAGCTTCCAACTTGGGATAGGTTGTCAGAAAGTTCGCTACATGGATCTCATAGAAAATCACGGGTTCCTTATAAATCATGAAATGCAGAAGCATATATGTGAAATCACAAAGTAATTCAATTCAGTTATCCACAAAGTGTCTCATGATTGGTTAAGGATGTTCTTGAATATATTGAATATTTTTTATCTTAGTGCTTGTATCGATTACGAAAGTATATCTGAATGTGGGTTACATAAGTTCGCAAACTATTCAAATGGCATATTAGACTACTCGGGTTACATGGTGACTGTCCTTGGCCAGGGTATGTCGAAAGTGTCATAACTCAATGGAAACTGGATGTACCGAGTGTTTAAGAGGACAAACATACCGGTAATCGCTGTTGGGTCACGGTTCAGAACTTATAATAAGAGAATTATTTCTCACTCGCAGGCTTATGTAACATGCTATACTGATCTAATCAGCAGTAATCATGATTAATGTGAATAATGTATAAAGTCTAGTTAATTAGAATTTAGATTAGTTTATTATTCTGCAATTTTTATTCTGTGTTATTTTTCTTTTTAATTGAGTCAAAATAGTATTTTTATAAGTTCTTATTCCACGAGAGATCCTATTCAAATTCTGAGTATATTTTTGCTGAATTCCTTCATGTGAATTTTTAATGAGGTTGTGTAGACTATTCACAAAGAAGATTTTCTAATATGGACATTAATTTGTTTAAAGTTTAGAAAAAGATCTTTTCAAGTGTAATGTGAAATGTCAAAGTCATTTGAAATCTCATGATTTTCACTTGTCACCAAATTATTAATCGGTTTGTTTAAATTTGTGTGGTGACATTTTAGGGTTTGACAAGAAATGACCTCCGTTGATCTTTTGTTAGATTTTTAGTTATTTCATATTTGTTAACCCTGATTGAGTATGATTGTAACTTGAATTTTCTGCATTATACTGTTTTGTTCTCAATGCGTTGATGAGTTCTGTGGTAAGTGTGCAGTGTTCAGGTTAAGAAGATAACGTTGGAATGCTGACTTCTGTTATTGCATTGTTATTTACATGGATGATATCATTACGATAAGATCCTTGGTGTGTAGTGATAATATTTGTGATGCAGATTAGAGCATGTGAAGGATGAATACATGAACTGGTTTTTGGAATGGTTATTTATTTATGATTCATGTATTTAATGAAATAATCAAATTTGATATTAGTTTCCTTTGAATTTCATGCTGTGATTTATGACATACTTTTGGAAACTTTACTAAGTTCTTCAGTGAATTTTTGTTGGATAGTTCATTGTTTGTTAAGTTTTGTAGACGGCATTTAGTATGGGACTTAAGTGTTTCAAGATGGTTTGCTGTCATGCATATCTATGATCCAAGGAAGTTCTCGGTGTCATAATCATATTGGTAATGAGGTTCATATTTAAATTGATTATTTTCAGGATAGCGTTTAAACCATGGGTTTTCATTCAAGATTATAATGTTCGGTTATCTACTTACATTATGATTATGAATTTGGGTGCTAAGCCAGTTTTTAGTACAAGGCATGAACAGGTTGCTATCTAACGAGTTTTTGCTATGTACAGATTGTAATAAAGGGTTGTGTTTTGGAAGATTGCTTGGATGAAACTCTGAAATTTTTGCTGAACTACGGAATACTTTAGATTTGTTCTTACGAAGATAACTGCTATCTTCGTTCGACACACCTTTGTTCAAACGAAGTTTATCTTCGTTTGGCTAACTTCGTTTGTGAAGTTATGCCCGACCCATAGTTGGCCCATTGTTAGTTCCATATATAAAGGGGTTTTTCTTCGTTATTTCTTTATCAAACGAAAAATACTCTCATTTTCGAGCAAAACCCTAAAAAACACAAACTTTTTTCTTTTCTCTCACTTTAATTCGTTTTCTTGATTCATTGTCCAAACTGAGATCTAAGTAAGTTTTTAATGTTCTTTTCATTCACGAATATGATTCAGGTTCCATGTATCTTCGATTTGATTTGTGTTGATTATGTTTATAAAATTCTTGTAATCACTCACCTGGTTTGTGTGAACGAATTTAGACTTGTGTGAACGAATTTAGACTTTAGTTCAAAACGAATTTAGATGTGTGCACATGGACTTAGATTTTGAATTGAACGAATTTAACTTGGGTAGAAACGAAGTTACTTTTATGCCTTACGAACTTAGACCCAAGTTGATGAGGAACGAATTTAGCTTAACACCCTTAGGTTTATTCAAACGAACTTAGACTTCATTTATAGGTTGCGAACTTAGAAGATAAGTTTTATAACTTACGAACTTGCATGTACAGTTTAGTCTTAACGAACTTAAACTTAATTAGGTGTTAATTTAGGTTTAATTCTTACGAACTTAAGACCTATTTTCGTTTAGTTATTACTTACGAATTTAGCTTCTATCTTCGTTCTGTCTACTTAACGAATTTATTGGTTATCTTCGTTCAGACTTGTTTTGCGAAATTAAGGATTAGGGTTTTTCAGCTTAGGGTTTTTCACATTAGGGTTTTTTCAAATTAGAGTTTTTCAATTCTGCAATCCATTTATCATGATTATTTATATTTGTTTCGATATTGTGATTGGTTTTGCAGAAATGGCTCTCGCTCCTTGTCAATTTGTGAAAAAGCACAATCTTGCCCTGAACCTAGATCCAGATCAGCATAATTGCGAACATTTTCATGAAATGTTCAACTACATTGCTCGCTCGCGATTATCTTTTGCTTTTTGTGATTCGCCGAGACTGATTAAGCTGTATATTGATTCTTTCTGGTCCACTGCTCATGAAGTCATGGTTGATGGCCAAGGTTTTGTACGAGCAACTGTTGAAGGCACAACATTTGATTTCAATGCTGAGTCGCTCCGCACTATTTTGCATCTAGGAGTAGAACCAGACGTAGAAGAAGAGGAAGATGTTGAAATGACTTACGAGTTCGATCTCCTTCTTCGCTGCTTTCAGAGAATGGGATTTGTTGGCCAGGTCAAACTTCCTTTTGACAAGAGTGGTTTTCAGGGAAGATGGAGGTATCCGGCGTATGCATTGCTCGTCTGTTTGAGCAATCGCAAGGCTGGCTTTGATCAACTATCTGCACAGATTGCGTCGCAGAAGGTTGCTTTGGTATATAATCGCCCTTATCCTTTCTCCCGATATTTTTATCAAGAGTTTGTTGATCAGATTAATGCTAGGGGGAGAAAGCGATTTCTTCTGTATCCTCGATTTGTGATGGCTATAGTTAGACATTTTTGTCCAGACTTAGAATATGACCAAGGTCCTCGCTACGTTCTTCATGCTTGGCCTTCGCGTCTTTTTGCTGATCTAGAGGCAAATACGAGTAATGTGGTTGGTCTCCATGATCCACCACTTTTTGGTCACCTGATTAATCCAAACTATCAATCTCGTCTTGAGAATGATATGTTTGTGGATGCTGCTGATGACGATTCTGATTCTGGTTCTTCAGCGAGTTCTGTTGATGGTGTTGAGAGTTCTGGGGATGAGTCTACTGGTTCGGATGTTGGAAATGATGATGATGATGTTGCTAGTTCTGACGGTTCTGCTGCTACAACTGCGACAGACACAGATGATTCTGCTGCTGCTGAACGTCGAACTAAGATGATTCATGATATTGCGGCTGCTTCTGAAAGCGATCATTCGCATCAGTCGTTTGATCAAGCGGGTGTTTTGTTTCATAGAGAACGCAGAAGCAAAGCTTGTCACGCTGTTCCAGCAATTTCAGATTCCGCTAACTCAATTCCTGCTGCTAAGATTGATCCTGATGTTGCAGCTCAGCATGATTCTGAATTGAGAGAAATCTTTGAAGATATGGAAGACCCTGTGAACAGAGCAAGTTCGGTTACTCCAGTGAAGAGGCAAGGGAGTATTGATCTTCAATATACCAGAATTAAGCGTCGACGTGTTGTTGAAGCTTCTTCTGTAGCAATGCCTGATCCTCCAAGACCGACTGCTGCTGTTGCTTCTGTTCTTGGTCGTCGTGTTGATCTGTTGGAGACCAGGGTTCGCACTTTGGAGTCTGAACTCACTGAGACTCGCGCTGCCTTAAAATTTTTGATCAACTGGGTCAAGAATCAAGGGGGAGAAGTTCCTGAAGAAGTTTGCAGATTGTCAGCGGTTCAACCACGACGTCAGAATGACGATGATGATGCTGATAATGCTGCTGAAAGGAATGTTTCTCGCCCAGTTGAAGATAGAGGAAAGGGTGCAGCGATCGAAGGGGAGACAGGAGGTGATACTTCTCAGCAAGGTGCTTCTGGTTCTGGTGCTGGTCCTTCTGGTGCTCCTCGTGATTCAGGTTTCTAATTTTGTCTATGATAAAGATTGTTAGATATAATGTATAATTGATTGTGAGTAATAAGTTATGACATTTTATGTAATGAAAATGTAATTTATCTTATTTTAATACAAGTACATTTCATCTTTATTATAATTATCATGATTATTCTTTTATTCTGGTGTTCATTTTGTGTAAATTTAAATAGATGATCCAGATTATACAGATTTATTCTTTGATGGTGATGAGCTCGAGGAAGGTGAATTTGTCCCTGAACCAAATCTAGATATATTCAAGAAGCCTTATGGGTTTGACGAAGTATGGGACTCAATTCCTGAAGATTCGTTGATTGATGAGAATAGAGTGCTGGATCAGCAGAGATCAGATGTTAGAGAAAGAATGCTTCAAGTCCTATTCAGCAGCCTAACTCTAGTTCTACATTTTGGTGTGTATGCTAAGAATGGTGATGTGTTGATTCCATCTGAATATGAGATTAATGTGACAAGACCATTCAATTCAAATGATTTTTCAGTTTCTCTCAGAGATGATGATTCATTACATATTGTTGATCGACGTGTTCCCGAGAAAAGAGTAAATGATTGGATAGTACATAGGGAAACGTGGAAACCGAATTTGTATTGTACTCATATCTCAGATAAAGATGCTGCAAAGTACAAGACGATCATCTGGAGTTGGTTTTATGATGATGAATTGAAGTTGTTTGTGCTTAAAAGACCAGAGGGTTGTCAGTACTTAGCATGGTGTGAGAGACATTTCAGAAGTTTGTGTGAAGAAGATTTACATGAGCTTGGAAATAACTGGATTATCAATCCAAGCGATGATGGCTTAGCTGATGTGGTTGGTAAGAATCTCAGAAAAGATTTCTGGTTAAGGAAGAATATGAAAGATTCTGATAAACCACAGTTTAAGATCGAGCCAAGATCGAAGAAAAGAGTGGTCAAACCAGATAAAACAGTTGAGTTTGTTCAACATGATATTAAATGCATGATCAAGGTCCCTGCCAAGAAATGGGCACAAGATGTCTTGGACAAGATGGATAATTGGGAAATTGATCGAAACTCTGGTGAAGCCAAGATGTATGCAGATTCAAAGAAGCAGATTTTGTTGAGAAGAGTTTATGATCCGATACAGCTTGTGAACTTCTCGAGAAATGATCTGAGAAAGCTGTTATAGTCATAGGCTAAAAATAACCTTATCGCTTCAATCCTAGCAAATGGTGCAAAAGTTTCGTTATAGTCATATCCTTCTCGTTGTGCAAACCCCTAAACAACCAAACGTGCTTTATTTCTAGTAACGATCCCTTTGTCATCTCGTTCGCATTTATATACCCAACGAGTTCCAATCGGTTCTTTACCTCTAGGCACATCTACTAACTCCCAAACTCCAAGTTTTTCAAATTGAGCTAATTCTTCTTGCATAGCTTCAATCCAACATGGATCTTGAAGTGCTGCCTTAACATTCTTAGGTTCTACTTGTGAAATGAAACCAGAATATAAACACTCAGTTATCAATCCAGTGTCTTTCACTTCACAAAACAAACTAGTCAGATCCTTATTCAACTGATTTCTAGTTCGAACAGGCTCTGTAGCATTACCAAGAATATTTTCAACTGGATGATCCTTATTAATTCGATATTGAGGAATCGAATCAACATTAAGACTTTCTCCTAAATTTGTTCTAATCTGAAACTCAGGAGAGCTAAAATCATCTTCCGATTCTTCGAAAATAGGCTTATCATCAGGCAGTGTAACCTTTGATGGAGTAAGTGGTGTAGTGTTCTCGGGTTCATTATCATCTGAATCTGGTGTCTTATTCTCGTCCTTACCACTTTCATCAATATCAGTAGTAGACTGAACTTTGGTTGAAGTAGTATCGACATTTCAAATAGGCGAAAATGTAGGAGTATTATCCATGTGATCTCTTAAAATAATCACATCATCAACTGTCTCTGGATCTGAATAAGAATCAGGACCATGTAGTGAACTAAACACACTATCGTAATCGAAGTTCTTGCCACTTCCAGAATGAATAGCGGGCTTATGACTGACAATCTTGACATTTGTTCCCAAATCAACTTTGTCGGTCTGTTTATTGTAAACCCGTCGAATTGATGTTCCCGGTTTATGACCCATGAAAAATCCCTCTTCAACCTTTGAATCAAACTTTGACTGAGGTAGATACTTCAAGAAAGTACACGGTACACCAAATGGTTCAACATTCTGTTAATTAGGTTTCTTCGTATGTAGAAGCTCATAACATGTCTTATTATGACGTTTAACTACAGTAACCCTATTTAAAATATGACAAGCTGTATTCACTGCCTCCGCCCAAAACATAGTAGGAAGCCCTAAATCTGCAAGCATAGTTCTGGCTATCTCGATTAGAGTCCTATTCTTTCTTTCAGCAACTCCATTCTGTTGTGGTTCATACGGAGAACTGTATTGATGTTGGATTCCCTTTGACAAACAAAAGACATCCATCACATTATTCTTGAATTCAGTTCCGTTGTCACTCCTGATTCTCTTAACACGAACTCCATAAATGTTTTCAGTTTCGACAAAGAAATTTATCAAAATCTGCGGAGTTTCATCTTTCGACTTAAGAAAGAATACCCATGAGAATCTAGAGTAATCATCAGTAACCACCAAACAGTAATACATCCCACCGATACTTCTTACATTTACTGGACCAAACAAATCCATGTGAAGTAACTCGAAGGATTGGCAATAGAATTTTCTTGTTTCGGTTTATGTGCAGACTTTTGCTGTTTACCTTTCAGACAAGGTACACATTTGTCTTCCATTCCAAACCGTTTCATGGGAACGCCTTCAACCAAACCATGTTTGACAATGTCATTCATCTTTCGGAAATTGATATGTCACATTCTTCTATGCCATAGTAAAGATTCAGATTCGTTTGCTTTCGATAACAAGCAAACAAAATCCTTTGGATCATCAACACCTAACACAAGGCCATAGATGTCTCTCTTCCTAGGAGCTTTTAGCAGGATCCAGTCTTCTGGAATAACATATCCTAGTTTCAATATAAGTGCTTCTTTCTCAGTAAAATGGACATTGTTTCCCTTGTCACAAATCTGAGAAACACTTAATAAATTATGTGCTAACTGATCCACCTAATTGACTTTCTCCAGCGTAATCTTCCCATTGACAACATCACCTTGGCCTGAGATGTTGCCGCCCTTGGGACGAGCGAAACTAACATACGAACCATTTACATCTTCATAATTGGACAAAACATTCTTGTCCCCTGTCATGTGTCGAGAGCATCCACTGTCAACATACCAAAGACTTATAGGCTTCCTTGGTTCTCCCTGCACATCAGACAATAAGATGGTTAGTTTCTGAATGGAACCCAAACCTTTTGAGGTTTAGGTTTTCCGAATTCATCTCTAATGATCAATTCGGTCCAATATCCATCGATCTGTAAAGGAGCCTTGGATGAAGATGGTGTCACAGACTGTTTCTTAGGTGAAGTGAAACAAGTCTTAGGAGGTGAATTCCTTGGTGAGTGAGTACCGAATCTAGGTTGACTCCCTAATCGATCATTGAATTTAGACGAACTATTGATTCTAGAAGGAGGAGATCGATTTTGTTGAGCCATCTTCCTAGGTAAATTACTCCTTTGAGGTGTACGAGAACGACTCGGACTTACACTACTAGAAGCAGTATTCTGTGAAGATCCCTGTCGTTTTGGAGTCTTAGATCTATTATTATGAGCAACAATATCTGAGTCGCTAGATCCTCCAGAAGACATACCCTTTTCTGGATATCTTCGTTTCCTATTTGGACAACAACTATAAACATGTCCTACTTCATAATAATAGAAACAAGATTTTTTAGTTCTTGCTTTCTTAGCTTTAACATCAAACTCAGCTGAAGTCATGCCTAAACATTCCTTAAGTTCAATTGTGGCTGACGCTTCTTTTGACAAACCAGTTGACTCATTTTTATCGGAAAAATGTACATTCTTTTGAGAATTCTTATGATTCTTATATGGAGTTAAGGAGACTCCACTAGACGTAGATTCATCCTTATTCCATACTTTATCAATCTTGTCATGATCTATCTTTTCAAAATCAATTTCATTTGATGTAAAAACAGTATCACATCCCTTCATTGTAAAACATTTAATGTTCTTATCGGCAGGACAAATTGAATTCACTTGACTAGATCCTTTAGGAGCACTAGCATCATAAACTCCATTCTTAGGATCCACTGGTTTAACAAATGAACTTTCAAGCTTATGTTTCTTGTTAAGCTCCTTAATTTTATCAATTGAGCTTTTAGAGCTTTTAGGGGTCTTAGGATCAACATTTTGTTTTTCTGAAATAATTGACCTCTAACCTCATTATCAATTGAGCTTTTAGAGCTTTTAGGGGCCTTAATTTTATCAATTGACCTTTTCAGTATGCTGTGTTAGAGACTCAGTATAATTATCATTGAATGGACCTCTAACCTCATTATAACTCATACCTAAACCACTTTTGTCTTTTGAATCCCGTGGTACAGGTTTTTGCATCTGCATTGATCTTATTAAATCAGATCCCCTAATTTGATCTAGTCTTGTATTAAGCTTAACTATCTCCAACTTTGCATCAACCAATTCTTTCTCCTTCTTAGAAAAGTCTTCAGTTAGTTGAGCGTATTGTTCAGTTAGTTGAGAGTATCCTTATCAGATGCACGAATCTTATCTTGATAAAGACTTTCTTGTTTTACCAATCCAGAATTTTTGGCAAACAAAGAGTCATTTTCCTTTTAAAACATGTTGTTCTGAATAGTTAAGTTAATAACTGACTTATTCAAAATAAACACCTCAAGTTTCAAATCTGACACCATTTTACAAACGTCAATTATAGAAGACAAAGAACAAGATACCTTCTGATCTGCAGCCTTGCAATCTGCCATGTATGCAACAAAGTCTTCAGTTGTCATACCTTCAAGTATCACGAAGTTCTTCATTTGTTCTTCAATGCTCTTCATAGAAATGTCATCAATAGGACTCGATGACTCTTCCTTTTCTTCAGATGCTTTCACTGCTGTCATTTGTTCACTCTCAGATCTTACAGTCTCAGCAACATTACATACATTCTTCAGAACTATCTCAGATGCACTTTCTTCACTTGAGTATATAGCATAATCAATTGTTGCAGCTACCTCATCATATAATTCTACCATGTATGCATGATTCAAGGTATCATCGGATTGTGTATCCCATTGATAAGTACCATCTGGATTCTGAACAACAACAACTTTTGACTCCAAAAATTGTGATGAAACTGGTTGTTGTGGAGTAGCAGGATATGTAATCATTGTTTGCGTTTTGTGATTACTCGGAGTAATACCGCCTTGATTGTAATTTTGACGACTAGCAATGGTATTATCAATCCTCTTAGGTCGTTGACACTCTCTTGCAAAGTGACCAAATCCATCGCAGTTATAACATTTCACCTTGGATTTGTCAAAGCCTTTAGTGCCATTACCTATAGGTCTCCCAGTTCTCTGAGTGAATCTTCTTTCCTTAATAGTGAGCATAGCTAGCTGCCATTGTAGATCCATTTCTTCTAAATCATCAGGATCTATCTGATTGTAGTCCTCATCAATTACTGCAGGATCAGTAATCTTTCCTCTGATAAATGCTTCATGAGCATTACAAAAGGCTGAGTAAACACTCATTCTACCTTCTGCAGAACTCATACTCATTGGCATAGAGTGGAAAGATTGTACATTGCTCTTAACATTCGCATGTGCATTGTCATAAGCAACATATCCAGCAATACCTTCAGCATCTACTATTGGTGTAGCTTCTGCACCACTTAGAAATGCATTGTTTCCCGAGCTAGAACTTGCTAAATGAACAGACTTAGCATGATATAAAGATGGATTTTGTGTGAAATCCGAGTGAGTATCTTTAATTCTTCTCTTCATGTCTCTGTTCTTTAGTTGGAAACTACCTTTTCAAAGTCCCATGTACTGTATTCCTGATCATCTTGAAGTTGATGAACATAATCAGTCCATGTCTTAGGCAATGAGTCCAAAAACTTATCAACTAGCTCAGTTTGAGGATAAACAACCTTAAAATACGACAACTCAGTGGTCAAATGACTGAATCAAATAATAATCTCGTCAAGAGATTCTTTTTTCAGTCCATTAAAGGCTTCATACTGGCGCTTCAGGAGTTTGATACGATTCTTCTTCAAGGTTACATCGCCCTCACAATATCTTTCAAGAGCGTCCCATAAGTCCTTTGAAGTAGTGTACTTTTTGAACAAATGTACACTATCTTGAGGCAAGGCCATAGTAAGAGTGGACAAGGCCTTTCCCTCAATTGCGTATCTTTTACGTTCTTCAATCGGCATATCAGCATAAGTATACCTACCGATCACTCCATTCTTCTCATACAAAGGCCAATCAAAACCTTGAGTTATCACAAGCCACATTTCCATGTCAGTGAGACGAATGTAGTCTTCAAAACGTCTCTTCCACATCCAATAGTTTTCCATACGGAATAACTTTGGAGGTGTGTTTCCACGACCAACCTCATGATCATGCATGATCATCTGGCTGATAAGTAGGGCGTTAGGAGAGTTTGCGGCAGCTGGTATAATCGTCATTTCGAATCTTTCAGTAAACAAATCAATCGAAATAACAAGTAATTCTTTCGGCACGAAGTCAAACGGGCTCACACGAAGTGCACGTTACACGAGGTACGTCACGAAGTCACACGAGTAACACGTAACACGAAGAAAGACACGGAGTCACACTTGTAACACGTAACACGAAGACAAACACGAAGTCACACTTGTAGCATGTGACACGAAGACAGACACGAAGTCACACGAGTAGCATGTGACACGAAGACAGACGTCATAAGCACTTAGCATACACTACCTCGTGCTGACGTAAGCACGAAGTCACGCGAAGAAGAGCACGAACTTGACTAAAAACACGAATTTCGAATTGATTTTGCAATCAATAGCGAATCAAACGATCTTAAACCTTTTGGTAATCAACCTGGCTCTAATACCACTTGTAAGGTGCCCTATTGTTGCGTGGATCGTAATAAGATGTGATTCGTTATGTCAAGAGTGCGGAATCCTCTTGAGATAACTAGATTGCTATTGCCTTTTGCTAATTAATAAGCAATTAACCAACCCAAGGAGATGCACAAGGCTTGTGATTCGTGTAGGAGGTCACACGAAGGAACAAATAACCTTGATTCGTGTATAATCAAAATGATCTAAAATGATTAGAAATGATTAACCAACGATTAACCTAATTCCGTAGATTAGGTCTTGGATTTATACTAGTTAAGTATTGGATCGTGTAGGCTTAGGCCTTAATCGAAGATTAGGCCCGAAACAATAAGTCAATCGACTTTCCTCGTGCTGACGTCAGCACGAGGTTGTTCCTACATGCTGATGACGTCAGCACGAGGTTCGACCTTTGACTCTTTGTTTAGCTTCATTTGGCTCGTACATAACATCCAATCATTGTTCAAGTGTTCTACGACACTTATAAACCTTGATTCTATGTTCTTGTACCTATAAAAACAATATATAACACACAAACACAATACAAAACACAAACAGATATAATTTTGTAGTTCAAACGTAATCATTAAATATCAACACAAGTTCTTATTTAAATGATTACAAATAAGGTTCCTAAAACATAAACGATAATCAAATCTATGTTGCGATTGTCACAACGAATCTGCATCTACACCAAATTAATCAAGGTTCAATTCATTTTTTACACACAACTGTAACCGAAATTGCACAATCAACAATCAAAGACATGATTCGCTTAGCTTTTGATAAGAACTGAAAGAGTAACCATATATATACATGTAAAAACGAATTGCAGAGATTAAGAACAGAACTTACACAAGTTTTTGATGAAGAGAATGATAATATTCACTTGTTTCTTGATCAAAGATTGAAGCCTTGATTGATTAAAAGCGTTTAGAACCGAAATCGAGAGAATGATTTAAGAGAGGATTTGAAAGACAAACTCTTTTCTCTTCTTGTCTATGAAATCTGAATTTTTTTTGTGAAGAAAGGGTGTTTTTCAAAGGAAACCATAGAGAGAAATCTTATGTGTGTAAACCCTTTTGATGGAATGAAAGATCAAGTTTATATAGGCATGTATATGGTTGAATTCAACCATGGTCGAACTCAACCAGCTCTAACTCGACCAAGTCGACCTCAACCAGGTCGAGCTCGACCCATATCTGAAAAATAGACTCTTTTACGAAGATGTGGCCGCTTGAATCGTCAAAAACAGAGTTACGGTTTTCCGTTGTCGACTCGTTTAATTAATTAAAACGACGCCATATACGACAAAGGTAAATGATATCCGTTGATTCGCTTAATGTTTTGAAAGTTCATTTTAACTTTATTTGGCATTTCTATGAGGCAACTAGTCTTCCTCAATCATTTGCTCCAAGTCTTAAAAAGTTAAAGGCACTAGTACTCAATAAAAATGTCTTGTCTTATTCATACTCTAATCCATATAGCCACACGTCTAAAGACTTAAATTGATAGTTAATGACCTTCTACAAACGGAAATGTATAGTCAGAGGAATGCTTAGGTGACGGTAGTCACAGCATTACCCCGTTAAAAGAATTTCGTCCCGAAATTCAACTCGCACCCATCCCATTAAACAACTGGGGGTATTTTGCCATGAAATGATCTTAACGTTCCCAAGTATACTCAGGTCCTCGCTTTGAATTCCAACGATCCTTGACGAGTGTGTACTTCGTTTTCTTTAGTTTTTGCACCTTGCGATCCACAATCTCTAACGGTTCTTCAACAAAATTCAACTTATCGTCAATCCTGATTTCGTCCATAGGTACATGACGATCTTCTTCAGCTAGACATTTTCGAAGATGCGACACATGAAACACGTCGTGAACTCCCTTAAGCTCTTCCAAAAGTCTCAACTGATAAGCTACCTCACCAACTCCTTCTAGTATCTCAAAGGTCCAATAAATCTAGGTCCAAGTTTTCCACTATTGTCAAATCTAACCACTCCTTTCCAAGACGAAACCTTTAGGAGTACTCGATCCCCAACTTTGAATTCCAAAGGTCTATGCCTGACGTCAACATATTTCTTTTGTCATTCTTTTGCTACTCTAAGTCGCTCTTTAATCTCGATTATTTTCTCGGCAGTCTCCTTAATAAGTTCAGGCCCAACCAACTGGCTATCGCCATAGTCAGACCACGCAACAAGTGATCTACATTTCCGTCCATGCAATGCATTAAAAGGATCCATATTAATACTCGTGTGATAACTATTGTTGTAAGAGAATTGTATCAAATGTAGATGATCATCCCAGTTACCACCAAAGCATAAGACACACGCTCTCGAAATGTCTTCTAAAGTGTTAATCGTATACTCTCTTTGACCATCGGTCTGAGGATGGTACGCCGTACTCATGTCTATCCTAATTCCGAAAGACCTCTGAAATCTTCGCCTAAAATGAGAATTGAAACGAGTATCATGTCTGAAATGATCGGAACTTGTATACCATGCTTCGACATGATTTCTTTTACATACTTCTTCACCAATTCCTCTGTGGAGACTTTTTCACGAATGACCAAGAAATGAGCAGACTTTGTCAGTCTATCGACAATCACCCAAATCATATCCTGACCTTCCTTCGTCCTAGGAAATTTGCTAATAAAATTCATAGTCATACACTTCCACTTCCATTCAGGAATCTCTGGTTGTCCGAGTAACCCAACAGGCTTCCGGTGTTCCGCTTTCACTCGTAAATACGTCAAGCATTGCCTTACAAACACAACAACATCCTTTCTCATGCCAGTCCAACAATACAACTCACGTATGTCATGGTACATCTTGTATGTATCCGAATGTACCGAATACATTGAATTATATGCTTCATTAATGATCGCATTTCGCCAGTGAAAGGAACCCATAGTTTGTCCAAAAAACACAAGCCGTCATCGTCTCTTTTTTTCCAACCCATACCTCGTAATTCCTTCTTAAGAAGTTCTTCATCATTAACAACCACTGAATATGGTTCTATGATCTGATCTCTAGCACTTTAATGCAACAACCACTGCTCCTAACTCTAATTCAAGAGTTGTGTAGTTTTTCTCATGGACCTTCAGTTGTCATGAAACGTATGCAATCACCTTGCCTCTTTGCATGAGTACACAACCTAATCCTTCACACGATGCATCGCAGTACACTACAAAATCATCTGATACTTCAGGTAGACTCAAAATCTTTGCATTACCCAACCTATCTTTCAAAATCTGAACGCGTTTTCTTGTTTCTCGCCCCAAACATACGTTCTGTCTTTCTGTGTCAATTGCGTTAGCGGTAGCGTAATCTTAGAAAATTTTTCAATGAACTTCTATAATAGCCCACCAGACCAAGGAACTGTCAAACCTCAGTCGGCGTCTCAGGCGTTCTCCAATTCTTAACTGAATGAACCTTGCTAGGATCTATATGTATTCCCTCCTTGCTCACAACATGTCTCAAAAGCGTACCTCATTCAGCCAGAATTCACATTTAAAGAACTTTCCATACAGTTTTTTTTTTCTCAACAATTCCAGTACATTTCTCAATTGTTCAGTATGTTCCTCTTTTGTCTTTGAGTAGTTCAAAATGTCTTCAATAAACACGAAAACGAACTTGTCCAAATACAGTCAGCACACTTTATTCTTTAAGTCTATGCACACTGCCGAAGCGATAGTTAATCCAAAGGGCATCACTGTAAATTCAAATTGTCCGTATCTTGTCCTAAAAGCGGTTTTTGGTATGTCGTCCTCATGTACACGTAATTGATGATACCCTGAACGTAACTAAATCTTTGAGAAACGCTTTGCACCTTGGAGCTGGTCGAATAGATCATCAATCCTAGGAAGGGGATAACGATTCTTCACTGTTAATATATTCAGCTCACGATAATCGATACACATACAAAATGAACCATCCTTCTCTTTGACGAATAAAACACGTGCTCTCCATGGTGACTGACTAGGTCCAACTAATTCCCTTGTCTTTAAGTTCTTTTAGTTGCACGGCCAACTCATGTAATTCAGTCATTGGTAGTCTATAAGGGGATTTTTGCTACAGGAACTGTGTTAGGAACAAGGCTAATACAAGAATCAAATTATCAAGATGGAGGTAAGCCGGGTAGATCATCAGGGAAAACATCCTGATAGTCACGAACGACGGGGACATCAGTCAAGTTAACCTCTTTAACAGACGCACTCATGACATGCCCCTCAAAAGGCTCAAACCACTCACACTGAACTTCTAGTATCTCGCCATTAGGTAGGAATAAGAAAGCGGGTTATAAAGAAAAACCTTAGCGTTGATATCTCATAGAGCATGATAAAGATAAAAAAATGGTAAAAGTTATGACCTTTTGGAACTTAATCTTCTGAATCAAAAGTTAGAAAGGGAATTATATTAATTTTGCAGTACATAGTATCGTCGCATCGACCAATGACATCTACTCCATATCAACAATAACGTCAAAACTCCCCTTTTGAAAAGGTACTAAGTCAATAAAGAAAACATAGTCATTAAGAACTAATGTGCACGAATGAATGACCCGGTCTCGTCTGTCTAGCTCTCAGGTATCCATTTGTACGTCAATATATATATATATACATAAGACTCGGTCTAGTATTCAATAAGGAAACGAAACTGGTCGCGGCAAAACTATAGTCAGCCCTCGAGTCAAAGAACAGTAGCATAAAGATCATTTAGAAGAAAGTCCCAGTAGCACCATCGAATCATTACGAGTCTCTGTTGCATTTAGTACATACGCACGACCTCTAGCAGCTAGAACTTGATTGCCTCTGAGGACATGTGTTCAGGGTAGTCTCCTCTGATTCAATGATAACCCATTGAACGGTGCCCTCTGAATTCTTGATTCCCTACCGTAACTTGCAAAATGCCTAGTCTTATGGTAGTTGAAAGATGTCATGCAATTTGATTCTCCGCATGTATGAAGATTACACTTTGTACACTAAGGGCAAGGACCCACATATTGCTTTTTGCTGAGATTGCCTTGCCTCCATTATGCCTTTTACCAACAGATTGCCAAACATTCTCACTACTACTTGCCCCACTACTTTCCTTCGTCTTTGTCCTAACAGGCATAAGAGTCCCACACTAAATCAACTCATCAGTCATAGCCTCGTATCTCAATGTAGCCTCTTCCAGAGTAAGCGGATGAACAACAACCATAATCGACCTAACCCAAGGGGTCAACCTACGAAGATACTCCTCGATGCCTTTGCTCCCGGATTAACCAATCGTGAAACCATCCTTGACAACTCACTCAAACATGTAGTGTAACGAACATGATCATTACCAATCATCTTATACTCCAAAAGTTCTCGATATAATCTTTTCAGTTCAGTTGCCTTGCAAAACTTTCTCGCCAACAACTCCTTAAAATTTTAACATGGCATCGCTTTGGCTACTACTCTGCTTCTGGCTCAACATTGACCATTCCACCAAGACAACGCATCCAAGGTAAAGAACCTTTGACCAGGTGTACACTCGCTAATGTCAATCACAGCTTCCGTCTATCTAATCATTGAATAAATATGCCTGCTCCGCCTTTGCCACATAATCTTGCATGCCACATTCCTTGACGATTTTGTAAGTAAAACATCTGACACCACTTCTAGTCTCTCTTAGTACATTTCCTATACGAATTCTCTCATCAGCATCTTCATAGTATTCACTAGTCTCTTCATTCACTACTTCCTCATACTGTGCATCCTCAGCTTCATTATAAGTCGTCCCTTCATTCGTCGCATTTCGTGTCAGGACAGCATTGATGACTTGAGTAATTGCAGCAATCATCTCCTTTTGAAGTAGCTCTCATCTCACCGTTATTCCGCACACGTTAGTATATCCTTGAAACGTTATTCGCGAAGAAACACTCGAAAATGTCAATGCCTATGTCACATGTTACACTCAGCAAGCTCTCTCTTCTTATGGTCTAAGGAATGCTATCTAAAACTTAAACTACTCATGCAGTCCATGTCAATGCAATACATATATACATATATATATACTACTAATATATAATCCTATATCGCAGTTAAAATGTGGTCCGAATGTAACACCTACATCTGTTGCACTAGCGGTGTATGTATACAGGGTGTACCAGCGGCTAACCCTCCACACCCCTAGTACATCTAATGCAAGGTCGGATCACAGTACTGGTATGCTCTCTAGTTGTTGGCTTGGTATGTATACAGGGTGTACCAGCGGCTAACCCTCCACCTAACCATCACCCATTAAGCAGACCAGGGTTGCTACCACACTCTCACTACAAGTGCAATCCGTGATGTCAATAACTGTCGCAAAGCATGGCGGTAATCATAGAACAGTTGATCAGGCTTTTCTATGATTATCGCTATGCGATACTAGTTAGCGCCATCACTTCATCTTGCCCTAATACACATAAATAATCACAATAACACTAAAAGCACACAGTCACCACAAGTACAAAGTCACCAAATAACAGCCATAGTCAAAATAAGCATAGGGATAATAAGTCTCAATAGAACTTGAACTCAAAATATAAGTGACGTTAGCACGTCTAGAATGCATCTATGATTCCTATCGTAAATGCTATACGGGATTCTTAGGTTATAGTCTAGGCTTTTCCACCTAATTCTCTACAACCACGTCTCTGATACCATTTTGTAACACCCCACCATTGGCGGAAACATGAGGTGTCATGAAAAGTACAACACGATATGGAATTACATAGATACTGCTAAATGAATCAGAATATAGTAAATATATTCCTAAAAAAAATGAGTTCAAAGTCAAAACAATGCTAAAATAGCTTATTACAACCAAGTCCATAAACAAATAATCCAAGGCATGTAGCCTTAAAGTCTGACAATAAATAAAGGAGCACTAATATCCGAAGTTCAAGCCTAGCATAACAGTCTTTATCCCTGATTAGCCTGAGTACCTGAAAAGTATACTAAAATATGTCAACACAAAGGTTGGTGAGTTCGTAGGTTTTAGTTAAAAAGTACAGTAATAAATAACTTTTATGTCGATTCTTTAGAAACAAAATAGGTAGATGTTGAATACATAGTGAGCGGAGCTACGCCATAGTCCAAGTACTCAAAGAGTGGCCTTACGGTACCTGCCTTAGATAATCATATGTGGCCTTACAGTTCAAGAACTTACCTTGGTGGCCTTAAAGTTAAACAACTTGCCTTAATATAAGTCTCCAATGCACACAATAAGTACGTCTCAATAAGCACAATCATTAAGCACATAATCACACATACAAACAAAAACAAGCACGTCACATGGCATCAGTAACTCTATAAGAACCAGCTCTATATTGAACATAAATAAATATCGACAAACTGTTTTAAAAAGTAGCAGTATACTTTCCACCCCAAAGCACATAAAAAGAGGGGTTACGAAACTCACCTAAAAAGTGTTATGAAAGTATAACGAACGAGCAAGACAAGCACAATCAAAGTCCACGACAATCAACACCTACCAATAATACATGACAAGTCACAATGAAAGTCTTTGGTCTTAAGTCTTAGCCTATTAGAAATGCCTTTAAGTGCACATGTCTTTATTTAACTTCTAAAACGACGTTTGACAAAATTCGAATAAACTGAACAAGAGTTTGGATTTGACAACAAAGTCCTTTATTAAGTTCAAACACATTATTATATCAATACAACCTCATTTGAAATCATTTTATAGTTCAAAATAAGTTTCACTCGAATTTTAATCAAAACTAGACGAAACCGGAGATTTTACCGAATAGCTTACGAAACTGAAACGAGTAGAGGTTGAGCTCAACCTAATGGTTGAACTCGACCAACTAAAGCCCAAATATGTTATTTTAAAACCTTTTATTCATATGTTAGCCAATTGGACCAAAACTACACCTTTTGAGAAAACCAGTCAAGTTTAAGAACCGAATAAGCGCGTATGGACACGATAGGCTAATGAAATCGACTATATGAGTAGGGAAGTGGTTGAACTCGACCATAAAAGGTGTAGTTTGACCTGGGCAGAGGTCAAAATGAGTTTATTCCAAGTCTTAAAGGTTCGAGAGTTAAAAACAAGTCAAACTAGGAACCTTACGAGCCGTTTAAGCGACAAAAGTCAACAGAGGTCAACCTAGACCACCAGAGGTCGAGCTTGACCAGGTAGAGGTCAAGCTAGACCTGCCTAGGTCGAGCTAGACCAGCCTAGGTCGAGCTAGACCTGGCCGGGTTCGGATTCATACGTGATTTGAGCAAAACGAACGATTTTGACCCGATTTTGTTAAAATAACAAGATCTAAGGCTAGCCAATTCATACCCATGAGTCTTGACTGCACAAAAGTGTCACAAATCAGTACAAAAAGGGTGAAGTTCGACCGATTTCATACATCATGTGATCGACAATTGCACAACCTTAATCTTGGATACGGAATCGACTAGTTTTAGAGTCTTTTAGCTAAGTAAATGATATCTTCAATTCTTGTAGTTGCACAAAATCCAAATTACATGAGTGCATAATGTATCAAATCAAAGCCTTAATCAAGGTTCAATTCGTTTCTTACACACAATTGTAACCGAAATTGCACAATCAACAATCAAAGACATGATTCGCGTAGCTTTTAACCAGAACCGAAAGAGTAAACATATATATACATATAAAAACGAATTGGAGAGATTAAGAACGGAACTTACACAAGTTTTTGATGAAGAGAATGATAATATTCACTTGTTTCTTGATCAAAGATTGAAGCCTTGATTAATTGAAAGCGTTTAGAACCGAAATCGAGAGAATGATTTAAGAGAGAATTTGAAAGACAAACTCTTTTCTCTTCTTGTCTATGAAATCTGAATTTTTTTTGTGAAGAAAGGGTGTTTTTCAAAGAAAACCTTAGAGAGAAATCTTATGTGTGTAAACCCTTTTGATGGAATGAAAGATCAAGTTTATATAGGCATGTATATGGTTGAATTCAACCATGGTCGAACTCAACCAGGTCTAACTCTACCAAGTCGAGCTCGACCCATATCTGAAAAATAGACTCTTTTACGAAGACGTGGCTGCTTGAATCATCAAAAACGGAGTTACGGTTTGAAAGTTATGACCAAAACAAAATAAATACGTTTTTCTGTTGTCGACTCGTTTAATTAATTAAAATGACGCCATATACGACAAAGGTAAATGGTATCCGTTGATTCGCTTAATGTTTTGAAAGCTCATTTTAACTTTTTTTGGCATTTCTATGAGGCAACTAGTCTTCCTCAATCATTTGCTCCAAGTCTTAAAAAGTTAAAGGCACTAGTACTCAATAAACATGTCTTGTCTTATTCATACTCTAATCCATATAGCCCCACGTCTAAAGACTTAAATTGATAGTTAATGACCTTATACAAACGGAAAAGTATAGTCAGACGAATGCTCAGGTGACGGTTGTCACACTAAGATAAATGTGAGTGATTGGTTATATTCTTGGAATATGTAATGGATGGTTCCCACCAAACTCACATGATATTCATAGCGGATGCTTATCGGACTATCCCACTAACGATTTATCACTTTATGGATCGTCGTCATTAAGTGAAATTTGTAAATGGTTACTTTTATTGATCCTTTGACTTCAGATGCAAGTAGGTCAGCATGTATGAATCGTACTTACTAGATGTAGTTCTAACTCACCTGAATAAGGGGGTACATAAAGGGCTATTTTCAGAAAGCGTCGTGAAGTATGATGACTGACACGTGTAGTCAATATAGGATTTGTTCCTTCAATTTAAAAGTTGAAGCATGATACCATTGGCGCCCTCATTTGACTAATTAAGATGTTTGCATGGTCGTGCCCAAATAAGTCCAGATGGTTCTCGATTATATTTGGTAATCATTAATTAGTTATTGAATGAGAAACATAATCGTTAAATTATGAAATGACCTTGATCCATATTCATATTTAACAAAGGTATCTGAACAAAGGGATAATACATGCTTTAACCGTTTAAAATTATACTTAAATGTTTTCGGGAGCATTGGCGTGTTGCTAGACGCTAACCAATGTTATTACCTTCATTCGTTACGAGCTCAAGTGGGAGCTGTTAGAATATGATCACGTAAAATGAACGTATGTTCGGAAAGTATTAAAGCCTACGGGGTCACACCTCAACGTGAATGTAACTATAAACTAATTAATATATTAAATGTAATTTATTAATTAATTTGATCACGAAAAACTAACGGAGGTCCGTTAAAAGAGTTAAAAGTTAACGGTACTTAACTAACGGACTTAACGGAGAAGAGTTGGAAATTGGAAACAATTAGGAAACCCTCTAGAATAGTATAGAGGGGGGCCGATCGTCCAAGGGTTTCAAAAACCCTAAACTTGGTCATCAAGTTTCCTAAGTCTATAAATAGAGGCCTAATCTAATTGTTTTCTACACACAATTTATTAGGTTTTCTAAAACCTTAAAAATCTCTTCTTCTCTCTTCTTGGTTCGATCGACATCAACAAACAAAGGGTTTTGGGGTTTTGGTTGGTTCGAATTAAAGAGATAGCAACAAGGGTTGTTCGGTTCATGATCAAGTACTAGCATACATACATTCCAACGTTGTGTGTGCAATCGTAGAGAGGTTTAATTCAAACCTTCTTATTAAGGTTTCTTGCTTAATATCTCCAATTTAAGGTACACATTCTAAACTTTGGTTAATTAATTAAACTACATAGATCTTGTCTTCCGTTGCGTGCTTTGTGATTTGTTTGATAATAGTTATATAACCCAACAGAATGCTCATGGTGTCCTTGAGGAGTTTTCTATTCCTAATGTGTGGGTACAATACGTCCCAGGGATACCCCGGTTCGATGGTATTCTATAGTTTGGTATGCTCGATCTATACCCAGGCATGCATTTCTTTTATGGCTTGTGATGAAACGGAAATTGAAGACCCAAGATTTGCTTGGGCCATTGGATGTAGCGCACATGGCATTTCAGGGTCCTTTGTTGTGTTCCTTGTGTGGGTTGCAATCAGATTCCCATGCATATACATTTTTTGATTACTCTTATTCATCCTAGGTATGGAAAGGAGTATGTTCACGAGCTGGATTATCTATTGCGGTTTCTAATTGGGACCTGATCATAGAGCATATAATTCCTTTGGCAAATAAGAAGACTGTTGATCGTATAGTTACTCGGTTAATACTTAATGCATCAACTTCTTTCATATGGCAAGAAAGGCATGGAGATTCCTTTGTCCCTTTACTTATTCACACTTGTCATGGAGATTCTCACTCTCATTGTACAATGTAATGTGCGACAATAGGATTTCTTTTCTTTCCATCATCATTGCCAGGAGTTCAAACGGATTAATCTATGTTTTGCTGACGATCTCTTTATTTTCTTACGTGGAAATGTTTGATTCTGCAAGAGTCATTATGAGATCTCTTGAGGAATTCAAAGTTGTTTCTGGTTTGTCCTTGAGTTTACCTAAGAGCGCCGCTTTCTTCTGCAATGTAAGTATTACTGTTAAATCGGACATCCTGAATGTACTTCCTTTTGAATAACGTCGATTACTTGTCAAATATCTTGGAGTACCTCTTGTATCCTCAATATTAGTTTTTCGTGATTGTAAGGAATTACTTGAGCATGTGAAGAAAAGGGTTAATGATTGGTGTAATAAGTTTCTTTCTTTTGCTGGTCGAGTACAGTTAATCAACTCGGTCTTATCTGCAATGGACGCTCATCACTCACACAACTTATTTGTGCAGATTTAATTGGCATAACCTTTGCATGGATTGTGTTGCTTGTGTAGTTCACTGGCTTGTGTTGATATTGGAGGATTGCTAAGCACTAGGATTTGATCATCCTAATTATGTAGATTGTGTTGATATTCTTGTTGTGACTTTATATATGCATGAGATATTTGTAAAGTGATTTAGTTATCAATCTAACATGTTTTGTGAAAATGTGTTGTACCCTCAGGTTAGGCGTTGAATGGTGACTTGGTAGTTCACTAGTGAGATGGATAGCGTTTGTTGGAGTATGTGGATGTCGCCTTTAGTTACCCATATCCACCTTTATTTAAGTAGACATATTTATTAGCTGTTTGGTCGTTATTATGATGGTTGTCTTTTAAGTTGGTATCATATTTTGAGACATCTATTATGTTTTATTGATTGCATTAAGTATCAAAAGTGATTTTTAAACGCCGCTTTCGTATTTTGTTGATGGTGTTATGTATGAAATTGTTTTTTTTTTTTGAAATTTCACATTTTTATAAAGCATGTTGTTCGACATATCAATATAAATTGAATTATCTTTCACGTTATCAAATAATATGCAGCAATCACCATAAATCAAAGATGTTAATACCATCGATAAGTTTTTTTTAATAAAACATACTCCCGCTATGTTACACATATGTTACACAAACACTAGGCTAGTGTTTATATGAATCATACGTATATACTCCATTTGCGAAGGTACAAAGTAAAAGAAGTTAATGGCAAGTATTGGCAACAATATAATGGAATCCATATCATACAACATACAAGCATATTATTTATGGATGAAACGTCTTTGACGCGTCACCTTATCAAAATCAAAGTCACTTTATGGTCCCATACATGCACTAACCCAACCATGGCCCCTTTCACTTCTTTTATCTAGTGTCTACTATATATATATATATATATGCGTATGCGTATAGTGCTTTTAGTTTTTCAACCTTCCCGTCTATCATATTTATTTTTTCTGTTTTGAATGCATTTATGTTTTCTAGATGAATGTATCATCATAACTATGTCGATGAATACTTAAAAAAAACGTTAATAATTAAACAACGTTTAAAATCACGAACTATAGATTTAATAGTAAAACAACATTTAAAAGCATGCTAAGTAATTAAATACAATTCATTAAATGCTCCCAACCATATTGGTACGACAAAATTGATACCCCATATTTTCCTTTTATTATAAATAGAAGCAATTGCACAACCAAGAAGCTAGCTTTGCAATACCCTGATTTTGCTGTTTTGGTGAACTTGTGCAATATTCTCTTAATCACAAAAAAGAATATATCACAACTTTAAGTGTTTCGAATAGAAAGTGAAAATTCTAAGTGTAGATCAATTGTATTTAATAGGTTGTTATTTACTTGTTTAACTTATATTTTATTTAACAGCAATAAATAAAATACACTTGAAAATTATATATTGTCTCACTAGTTTACATTTATTGTATTTACACTACATTGTCATTATTTACTTGTTTAACTTGTTAACTAAGTAATACCCACCAGTAACCTGGTATATCGTTCACAACTACTAGCTCTAGTTGTGTCCAATGAACATATTACAAAGAACTCACCATTGACACATAGATGTCTTTAGTTATACCATCACTTGAGTTTGGACTTATATTATTGTTATAATCATACACATCATATATATCATATTCAAAATGGTAATTAATTACACCCCATGAAACAAAGGCCCCAAGGGTATGTTCTTGAGTTTTGTTTTGAAGAGAAAGGAAAAGATTGTGAAGGATTTTAAAAATATTTGGGTTCTTAAGTTTTATTTAAGAGAAGAAGAGAAAAGAAGAGAAAAGATTAGGAAAATCGTCTTACCAATGCCACTTATGGCCCAAATAAATGGAGTTTCCCTTAGGATAAAGTAGCTCCCCTGAAAGTGAATGTATTTTGCTGGAAACTTGAGATGAAGATGCTACCTACCAAAGATCTTCTGCTCAAGCGAAAGATCACACTGCAATCTGGAATCTGTCCTTTATGCAATAACCACGAACAAACAGCCCATCATCTTTTCTTATCATGTTCCTTTGCCACCGTTATCTTGTTTTTCATTACTACATGGTGCAAACTTCCGCTATACCAACCAACCACCATTTGAGAGCTCTTGAAGTCCATGAATACCCAAACATCGAATCAACAAAGATCAATCATATCAAACTGGTCATACTTTTACATTTGGACCATCTGGAGGACCGGGAATACATATAACTTTGTAAATAAGGAACCAATTGAGCTTTATGTGGCCGGCTAGCTAATCAATCAAAACCACCCCATATAGACCTGACAAAGTGGTCTTCTTTTAATATTTAACTCTTTCCTTTTTATAAAATGCATCGATAAACTTTGTATATCACTAGCACCTTGCTAGTTTTCTTCATTAATAAAGATGGTGCTAGTTTTCTTCATTAATAAAGATTGAATATTCAAAAAAAATATTTTAATTATGAGGATATATGTTTGGTTTTACCCAAAGTTATGAGTTTGATCTTCAGTGATGAGGAGCCTTGAGGTTTTTCTTTCGTATACTTACAATGGTCCATGGTCCACATTTCGTTTTTTAGGTAGACTCCACTATTATACGATGAGGTTAAAAAAATAAACAATTAATTACTAATTATTTTGTAGACTGGTAGTTACGCTACTTACTATTAATATTGTATTGGTACGTTGTTATTGATTACTCGATTTCTTTTCTACAGCTTGTCTATATAAAGAGTCACACCCCAACAAAACACTCAAGTAGCTGGCTAGCTTTTTTAAGTTAAAAGGTTGAGCACAGTACTCTATACCTCTTGAATCTTAAATTTGTTTGATCACAAAATGGAGAAAAGTAAATCATTTCCGAATTACTCAACTCCATATGTGGAAGCTCGGTTTGCGTTTGAGGATCGAGATAAATCGTTTAGCTTCAATGGTCCTGGAGACCGAGAAAATCCTGAAGTGAAGAGAAAGAAGAGAGTGGCTTCATATAACATGTACACAATGGAAGGTAAACTCAAGTCTTCTTTAAGAAACAGTTTCAAGTGGATCAAGAACAAGTTTGCAGACAACACCTATGGTTCTTGAACTTTTTAGTTCTTCAGTCTTGTGTATATAGAAGTGTACGTGTTTGCTTTTTATGTTCACTCTTGTTTTATGTCACTTCTTAACTTGAATATTATTAGAGATCTGTTCTATGTGAATTTCGGACTTGGCAAACCAAGGCTAAGAACTTTCATTATCTGTTCAGTCTTGTTTCATTACAGTTACGATGATTAATACACTATGTAAAATTATGTATGCTGTCTCGTTGAATTACCTTCTATATATTATACATTTATACTAGATTAAATTATATCAATTTATGATTAAAATATGTTAGATTATAATAAAATATAATAGATTTACATATAATCACAAAACTAAACTATCATATTATTTTATTTTATTTTACTTTTTTATTTTATATTTTAATTAGATCATATCCCGCATAATACGCGGATAAACATATATAACTGATAAAATACTAATATTTCATAATAAAATAAGAGATTTTAGTGATTACTCCTCCACATATCTAATCTTCATAAGTAACAAATATAGGGGTTTCAGGTTTGATGCATCATTATGAAGACGGTGAAAGATTTAAGAGATTTTAATTTTTTCGGTTTGAATATTGAAACCGAAAAAACCAAAATCGGAAAAAACCAATTGTTTTTGTTTTTTTTTTTCCGGTAAAAGGCCGTCACTCCTAGTTAGAATTTTATAAATCACGAATAATAAAAGCGCTTGACAGATGTGTCAAGTCGACTTACAAAACATGCGGAGTGTGGTCATGTTGTAATACATCGCATGTCCGGAACTAATTTAAGGCTACGGGGTCACACGAAATGACACGGTAACTCTATATTATTAATTGGTATATTAAAGTGATATATTAATTAAAATGATCACCAAATAATTAATAAACGATTCTTTAAATATGTTTATTAGTTAAAAGAGGATGACTTAATTGTAAATTAGGAATTAGAGTTGGGCTCTAATTAATCCTAATAGGGGCCAAATTTAACAAGGCTGTTAGGCCTTAATTAAATTTGTCCATCAAGTTTAGAAACCCTAACAATTAAGTCTATAAATAAATACTAAAGATTAAGGGTTTTGTAAAACAATTAGAATCGTAAAAACCTAAACAAAGTCATCTCCGTTTTTCTCTTTTCTCACGTTTGAACAAAAGCCCAAAACAATGAAATCAATTTGTTAAGATATGTTCATAGAACATATATATTTAATAATAAGGTGCTTGGTTCAAAATAGTTAATGGGAAAGAAAAAAGTAATATAGTCAGAAATGCAATGGGATTACTTAGTATTCGAATATGTTCTTTGAGTATATACACCAAATTACTTTATTCAACTATAATAAAGCATAATGATTATAATAATAAAAATAGAAAATAATACTAATACTAATAATAATAAACTAATAATACTTATTAATTTATAATAATGATAATAATAAATAATAATAATTAATAAATTCATAGTAACATATAATGATAATAAATACTAATAATAATAATAATAATAATAATAATAATAATAATAATAATAATATGTGCATGCTATTTCATTATATATAAATTGACGTAGTTGTTATGTTGTATAAATGTGAATATTCATTATATATAAATTGACGTAGTTGTAATGTGGTATAAATATGAATGTATATAAAAACAATTAAGTTAACTGATAATTGAGGTGAAAGAAATAAAAAAATTGAAAACTAAGCTACGGTTATCACTTATCAATGAGTAAATTTAGAAAAAATCTTAGCAAATTTAGAAAAGTGGTTTAAAACTTTGTAGTTCTGGTTGAAAGTTGAATCGGACCAGAAATAGGTTTAAACTGATCGTTAAGTTGCTGGAAATTTCCAATCAGCATGTTTATGTGTTTTACTTGGTAGTTAAGTTATTTAAAGGCTTACGCAATCAAGGTAACTTGATGTATGTGGTCCTTTTCTTCGGAAAGAGGAGCCGGGTTTAAACATATGCATGAACCATAATGACCATGCATGTTTAGGTGACCCACCTTAACTTGTTACATGATTAAGTAGTTCGGAATTAATAAGTTTATTAATTTTTGCTTGTTTATATGTTGTATAAAGGTGATGCAAAAACTGTTTTCTTGGAAAAATATAAACTTGACTAAGAACTATCGAAATAGAGATTTCATTAATAAAACTGGAGTCTTACAACCTTGAGATACACCGGCTCACCCATTTGAACAAACTCTAAGAGAGGTATAAGCCGGAGTGCGTTAGCCTTCTAAAAGGGCGGGTTTTTAATTGCGTCTATCGCAAACCTTTGCCCTTGCGCTTCTTTGTGCGTTCAAATGGAGTTACCGAGCTCTCTTGTGTTGTTAAGACTATACAAATGATTTTATTAAATACTATATTATGAAGATTATGCATGAGCCTTCATACATAAACTTTTGATTCACATCAAATGCATTACCCGGTTAAAGTTAAGTCATTGCCACCCACTTTTCTTAGAACACTTGCCAGTGTTTTTCACTCCTATGTGAGACCATAGGCGAATTGTATCTCTTCAAGGTAGATTACCACTTCGTTGTGAGACCAGCGGTAGACTATCCACATGTTCTTAATTGGGCGACTTAAAACGAGTTAAGAGGTGAGATCCACCCGTGGCATAAGATGGGACAAAACATGTGTACAAAACACTTAATACCCCTTTAAAGTGTTGTTGTAAGTCCCATAATTCTAGGAGTTGCATGAATGCAATTATCGATTCTCGATTACCTTTTGAATACCGTCATTTCTAGCAGATCAACTAATGAAATGATTGTATGTCAATTTGGATCTTAGCCTTAGTGAAAGTAATTTGTTAGATGAATTTAACAAGGGTAAATTACATTTCTTAAGGATTAATTATCTAAAATACCGATAATTGAACTTTTGTCTGTTTTGAAGATAGCAACAACAAATCCTTCTCAAAACATACACCAATCGTCTTTCAGGTCGATTCTAGAAAGGGAAAGACTTTCTGGAACCAAACCTCAATCACTGGTTTCAAGTCATTGATGAGCAGACACTGTTGTTCTGGGAGCGAATGCTACAACTGATGAGTTGGGTGCACACAATGCTAGGTACGATAGACATAATGAGGTTTCTTGTTTGATGTTTGGAAGCATGAATACTAACCTTCCAAAAGCAATTTGAGCATTCATTTCCATGTGATATGCTTAATGAACTCAAGTCTTTGTACGAAATGCAAGCCGGAGTAGAGTTGTTCGACCTAGTTGATCAACTTCATGACTTGCAACACGAGCTAGGAACATCGGTTAGTCCTCATGTACTCTAGTTGAAGAGGTACTCATGAGAATTTGGAAAGGTTGTACTATGCTTATCCGACTATTACAATTGGCAAAATCCTAAAATCTTTTCCGAAGGATTTTGAGGAGTTTGTGCACAATTATAATAAGCATAGCATGAATAAAACCATAGCCAAACTTCATGTCATATTAATTGGGTATGAGAAATAGCTTACAAGGAAATATGCTACACCCTGTGTTCTTATGATCAAGGGGGGAAAGGTCCAGAAAGCAAAACAACCGTAAGCTAAGGGCAAGAACTTTGGTAAGAGAAAACAAATTGTGTTAGTCTCAAAACATTAAAAGACCCTTTTGGCAAAAGGAGCACACGGCTAAAGTATCTAGTTGAGTTGAATGCAAAGAAGAAGCAAGCTGGTTCGGGCAGTGCTTCAAGTATCTTCACAATTGAATTATATGTGTTATACAAATAATAATTCAATAGCAAAAGAGTCAAGTTTAACTTGGACTCTAACTATCTTTCACATTGTGATCTTGTTTATTTTTGTCAAGAAAGACATTTAAAGACTTCAAAGGGACGGTATCTTACAATCAAATGATGAATCATTTGATAAATGCATGTCTTTGACATTATCGTTAGCAAGAAACGCATTTGAAATCTTCAATATGAAGAGATCTTGAAATCAAATGATAAATGCATGTCTTTGACATTATCGTTAGCAAGAAACGCATTGGAAATCTTCAATATGAAGAGATTTTGAAATCAAATGATGAATCACTTGATAAAATGCGTATTTTTGGCATTGTCGTTAGCAAGAAATGCATAATTGAAGGGATCTTAAAACCAAATGATGAATCATTTGACAAGAGATTGTTAACTCAAATGATGAATCATTTGATAAATGCATGTCTTCTGTTTTCAACAAAATGACAAGAATTATTTTCTGTTTTAAACGAAGAAGGTTAAAAATCTACTTGGACTTATACATAGTGATGTATGTAGCCTATTTAGACTTATGTCAAGGAAAGTTGCTAGCTACTTCGTCACTTTTACGGATGCTTTCAGTCGATATGGTTATGTTTATTTACTTAAGCATAAACATGAAGTATTTGAAACATTCAAGGAATTTAAAAGTGAAGAAGAAAATCAACTCAGTAGAAATATCAAGATCACAAAATGATTGGATCAAGGTGGGAAATGCTTAAGCCAAAAGTTTAAGGATCATCTAAAATCTTGTGGATTTATCCAAGATCTTACTCCTATATAAGGGCATATGTGAAAGGAGAAATCGAACCTTGTTGAACATGGTGAGATAAATGATGAACCTTAAGACTCTCCCATTTCATTTTGGGATTATGCTTTAGAGATTGCTGCATACATTCTCAATATGGTTCCAACCAAGAAGGTTGACAAGACACCACATGAATTGTGGTATTAGGTGCATCTCAGTTGACACCCAAAGGAAACAATGGGTTGCTATTTCTACTTTCCTACCGGAAACACTGTCATAGTATTTTTGATTTGCTAAGTTCTTTAACTTCATATCTAAAGAAGACAGTGGGAGGATTGTTGAACTTGATGAGGTTCAAGAAGATGTGTCAACTTCTGAAAGCACTAGAAATCTTCAACTTGGGGGGGGGGGGGGATGTTCAAAGAGATGAATCTCTAAGTGAACTACAAGTTGTAGATGAAGCGATTCCAATTCGTAAGTCCTCAAGGACAATACGCGCTCGTGAAAGATTAAATCTTATGGTTGAATCTGAAGAACACGTATTAGGAGATTTGAATGAACCTCCTAATTTCAAAGCTGCATTATTAGATCCGGAGTCCGACAAATGGCTTGAAGCTCTGAATGTGGAAATGAAATCCATGAAAGATAATCAAGTGTGGAGCTTGGATGATCTTCCACCAAATGGTAGAACCGTTGGGTGTAAATGGATCTTCAAGAAGAAGACCGACATGGATGGAAATGTACACACCTATAAAGCTCGTCTTGTGGCAAAACAGCGTACTATGACTTTGAGTTGATTATGAGGAAACCTTTTCTCCCATTGCGAACATTAGAGCTATTAGGATCATCTTAGCCATAACAACGTACTATGACTTTGAGATATGGCAAATGGATGTCAAAACCGCTTTCTTGAATGGTTTTCTAGACAAGGAAGTCTATATGGTATAATCAGAAGGTTTTGTTGATCCAAAACATCCCAACAACTTACGAAAACTTCAAAGTTCCATTTATGGATTGAAGCAAGCATTAAAGAAGTTGGAATAAAAGGTTTGATGAGGAAATCAAGAAGTTTGGTTTTGCTCAAAATCCTTATGAGCCATGTGTATATTGCAAAGCTAGTGGGAGTAATGTTACTTGGGTTGATGTGGCATTCATTCTTGGAATCAAGATCTATAGAGATAGTAGTAAACGGTTGATTGAATTAAGTCAAAGTGCATATATAGATAAAATCTTGAGGAGATTCAAGATGGAAAATTCTAAGCGCGGAATTTTGCCTATGCAAGAAGGACTTAATTTATTTAGCAAGAATGGTGCTTCTACGCCTGGAGAGGTGGAGCGTATGAAAATAATCCCTTATGCTTCGGTGGTGGAATCTATCTGTAGATGCAGATTCGTTGTGACAATCGCAACATATATTTGATTATCGTTTATGTTTTTAGGAACTATGTTTGTAATCAGTTAAATAAGAACTTGTGTTGATATTTAATGATTACGTTTGAACTTCAATTTTATATCTATTTGTGTTTTGTATTGTGTTTGTGTGTTATATATTGTTTTGCTGGTATAAGAACATAGAATCAAGGTTTATAAGTGTCGTAGAACACTTGAACGATGATTGTATGTTATGTACGAACCAAACGAAGTGAAACAAAGAATCAAAGGGTCGAACCTCGTGCTGACGTCATTAGCATGTAGGATTGGCCTCGTGCTGACGTCAGCACGAGGCAGATCGAATTGATTATTGTTTCGGGCCTAATCTCCGATTGAGGCCTAAGCCCACACGATCCAATACTTAAATAGTATAAATACAAGACCTAATCTACGGAATTAGGTTAATCATTTGGTAGATCTTAGAAGATATTCACGAAATTATGAATTAAGGTTAATTGTTCCTTCGTGTGATCTCCTACATGAACCACAAGCCTTATGCATCTCCTTGGGTTGGTTAATTGCTCATTAATCAGCAATCTAGTTATCTCAAGAGGATTCCGCACTCTTGACATAACGAATCACATCTTATTACGATCCACACAACAATAGGGTACCTTACAAGTGGTATCAGAGCCCTAAAGTTGATTACCAGAAGGTTTAAGATCGTTTGATTTGCTATTGTTTGCAAATTCGATTCGAAATTTGTGTTTAAAAGTATTTTCGTGCTCTTCTTTGTGTCACTTCGTGCTTACGTCAGCACGAGGTGAACTTCGTGTATTGCTTACGTCAGCCGTTAGTTCGTCGCACGTGTGCCTCGTGTGACTTTGTGTGTCACCTCGTGTCACGTGTAACTCGTCTGACTTCGTGTCTCAGTACCTCGTGTCACGTGTAATTCGTGTGACTGCGTGTCCTTCGTGTCATGTGTACTTCGTGTGACTTCGCAACATATGAATTTCTTATTATTTCGTTTGATTTGATTTTCAAAAGATTCGAAATGACGACTATACCAGCTGCCGCAAATTCTCCTAATGCCTTACTTATCAGCCAGATGATCATGCATGATCATGAGGTTGGTCGTGGAAACACACCTCCAAAATTGTTCCGTATGGAAATTTATTGGATGTGGAAGAGATGTTTTGAAGACTACATTCGTCTCACCGACATGGAAATGTGGCTTGTGATAACTCAAGGTTTTGATTGGCCTTCGTATGAGAAGAATGGAGTGATTGGTAGGTATACTTATGCTGATATGCCGATTGAAGAACGTAAAAGATACGCAATTGACGGAAAGGCCTTGTCCACTCTTACTATGGCCTTGCCTCAAGATAGTGTACATTTGTTCAAAAAGTACACTACTTCAAAGGATTTATGGGACGCTCTTGAAAAATATTGTGAGGGCGATGTAACCTTGAAGAAGAATCGTATCAAACTCCTGAAGCGCTAGTATGAAGCCTTTAATGGACTGAAAGGAGAATCTCTTGACGAGATTATTATTCAATTCAGTCATTTGACCACTGAGTTGTCGTATTTTGAGGTTGTTTATCCTCAAACTGAGCTAGTTGACAAGTTTTTGGAGTCATTGCCTAAGACATGGACTGATTATGTTCATCAACTTCAAGATGATCAGGAATACAGTACATGGGACTTTGAAAAGGTAGTTTCCAAGCTGAAGAATAGAGACATGAAGAGAAGAATTAAAGTTACTCACTCGGATTTCACACAAGATCCATCTTTATATCACGCTAAGTCTGTTCATTTAACAAGTTCTAGCTCGGGAAACAATGCATTTCTAAGTGGTGCAGAATGTTAGCTCCAGTTTTGACTATAAACTGGAGCTCTCCAGCTGCATCTGGAGAGCATGAAGAATTGTCCGAAATATTAGAAGTCCAGTTGCATCGTACAGTTTAAGCAACTGATGACTTTCTCCAGTTGAGATCTGAAGACATAAATCTGAAGACCTTCCAGTTGAAGTCAAAGACAACAAGTGGGAGAAAGGAAATGGCAATGGCAGCGAAGCCCAGTTGACATTTCACCAGATCAATCAACTGGAGATCCTCCAGTGTAAATGCCTTTACAAAGCTTTACCCGGACAATAATCTTGTCTGTGGATAAAAGTGCAAAAATGTAGAGTGGTTGAATAAAGTAACCTTTTGTCTTACTTTATTTAGCACACACAAAGGATTATTTACTAATACTTTTGTGTGCTGTCAACCATATTTGTACGTCGAAGTTGAGATCCCAATGCTCATACTTCGACTATAAATAGAGGTCCTTACACAAGCATTTTCACAACTTTGCAAATTCATACTTCTGCAATATTGGTGAACTTGTGCAATATTCTCTCAATTGCAAAAAGGAACATTTAACAACTTTAAGTGTTTTGATTGTTAAGAGAATTTCCAAGTATGGATCAATTGTATTTCATAGGTTGTTAGGATATTTACATACTTGATTATCTTGGTTTCGCAATAACCTTGTATTTTATTTAACAATCAATAAATAAAATACACTTGAAAAATACATATTGTCTCACCAGTTTAAATAGTTTTCATTTATTTATTGCATTATATTTACTTATAACTTGTCAACTTAATAAGTTAACCTCCAGATTACCTGGGACACAATCACTCCAAACTGGTCACATCCAGATTAAGTGATTGTGTTGCAAAGTACACTCACCATTGACATAGAGGTGTCTTCAGCACTCATCTAGCAATAGTTGGGACTTACAAGTGGTATCAGAGCAGGCAGGTTGAATTTTTTCAATTCTATAACCTAGGTCTGCTTCGATGGCTGCTGAAGGGGAGAATGGTTCTGGTCCAAATGAACCTAATCCTAATGTACAACTCCTTTAAATACTAACCCCCCTCCTCCTCCTCCTCCTCCTGGAGCAAGCCACGTCCATGTACATTACTCCAACACTCCTGTTCCCAAATTTGATGGAAACCAGGATACCTTTGGTACATGGAAAGCTATTTTGGTGGGATAGAGAGGTATATGTTGAAAATCCTCAAGGATGGACCATATATACCCATGTCCAATGGTATTACTCCTTTTCTTGACCCAACTGGGAGAAGAGGTTCAAGGGAAAAATCTAAAGAACATTGGACTGATGAGGATCGCAGATTGGTTGACCTTGATACCAGACTGAAAAACATGATCCTCGCAGCAGTTCCAGAGGAATTAATTCCTACCCTCGTGTTGTTTCCTAGTTCCAAGTCTTTGTGGGAAGAATTGGTTCTCCAGTTTAAAGGAGGAGAAGACACTCTTTCTACCAGAAAAGTTGCTTTAAATAAGAAGTATGAAACCTTCTTTGCTATTCCCAATGAAAGCCTGACTAACACCTATACCAGGTTTACCAGCCTCATTAATCAGTTGAGAGGCTTGGGTATAGAGATGGATAAGGACATTCTTCTTGAAAAATTTTGTGATATTTTACCATCCAAATTGGCACACATGGTTCTTGTCCTAAGACTAGGAAAGACCTTGCACAGTCACACTCTTGCATCTCTCTTTGGAGCCTTCAGACTCACTGAAGATAATAATGCTGCAAGACTGGTGGCTGAGCAAGATACTTTAAACCATGCACAGAATTCCAAGGTCGCCAGCTTAATTGGGCAACCTTGTGCTGCTTTAATGTCTGTTGAGAATTTCCAGTCACATTCTATGAAGGAGATGTTAAATAGCTTTTTGAATTCTGGCCTGACTACTGATCTCAGTGATGGTTGTGATGAGACTGACGATGATGATCTGGTCGCCATGATTGCTAAAACCTTTAACAGGTTCAAGCATAAATCTAATCGATTTAATAGGTCCAATAATGCTTCCAGTTCCAACTCTCTGGATAAGGCCAATCTTACCTGCTATAAGTGTGGTAAGAAAGGTCATTTCATGAAGGAATGCAGATCTAGTTAGATGAACAACCAAACTGGTCCTTCTGTTCCTAATCATGTTAAATCTGATGATTACAAGGCTAAATACAAGAAGCTCAAGGCTCAGATTGCCCTCATGTCACTTGAACAAGAAAATGAAAAAGAAAAGAATAAGTGCATGATGGCTCAAACTGAAGGAAAGTGGGAACTCTCTGATGACTCATCTGATAATGATGAAGAGATTAGAGATGTTTGTTTTATGGCTCTGGAAAATAAGCAACCGATGGTGAAAGATGATGTCATTTCTGGAAGATGGGTGGACATCATATTGAAAAGGGTAAGGGATTATGATGATGAATTGGACACTGAATCAAAACTTGACATTGCTGAATCATTAAATGATGATCTGTTATTTGTTGAAACTTTGAGAACTGATTGTGAAAGATACTTGGAAACTGTTTTAACCGAGTTTAATAACATGAAAAATCAAGTTAATGATTTACAAAGTGTTCAGTTGTCCCTCAAAGAATCTGATTTAATAATTGAGGCACTGGAGAGAGATAACCAAAAATTGAAATTTGATCTGGAAAAGGAACATATGGTTATCAAGTCATGGGTACAAGCATCTGGTAAAAATTATGACGCTTTTTCAAAAACCATTGATGCTCAAAAAACTGCCTGGAAATCTGGTGATCTCCAGATGGCAGCTGTTTTACCCTCAATCCACCAGATGTCTGAATCAGTTAGAATTGAGACTTCTTATGACTCTTCTACACCTGATAGATTAGAATCTGTTGAGACCACCCTTGTTGAGGTTCAAACTGGAGCCAAAAAGGTAGAAGCTCCAGTTAAGAAGGAAGCTGGTGATATTCCTCTACCTCAAAAGTCCAAAGAGCCCAAGACTCAAAAGACTAAAATCCCCGCTGAGCCCAAGTCCATGGGCCAGCAGCCTGATGAAAAGAACTTTTTGTTGAAACTGGAGAGTCAACTCCAGAATTTGTCAAGGCAGGTACAAAGTTGTACTGCCAGAATTAAAAATTTGGAAGGAGCCTCGACTTCTTCAGTTGAAAAACAAATTGTTAAAACACCTCCTCAGAAACAAAAAGCTAAACAATCTGCTCAGAAAGGAGCAAAATCTGGCAAGAAAAAGGAGGTCAATGTTCCCATCAAACCAATTGTTTTTACTTCTGAAGCTGGAAATAATCCTCCAGATTCTTCCTCCAGTTCCATCCCGAGTCAAACTCCTGAGATGTCTCAGAAGGAGTCCAATGGACCCATCAAGAAAATATGGGTTCACAAAAATAACTAATCATTTGCTTGGGTGTGCAGGGTGATCGAAAGAAGAATATCTGGTACCTGGACAGCGCTGTTGGCCGGACTATGACCGGATGTAAGCCCCTGCTGGAAGAGTTCACTGTCCAAGATGGACCGGCAGTGACATTTGGTAATGATGGAAGTGGTAATACTGAAGGGTATGGTGTTGTTGACAATGGGCAGGTCCAGTTCACAAAAGTTGCATTTGTTAATGGTTTGAAATACAACCTGATAAGTGTCAGTCAACTTTGTGATGATGGATATAAGGTTCTGTTCGATATTGCTCAAGGCACCATTTTTAACAAGGATTGGAAGGTAGTAATGATTGCACCAAGAAAAGGGAATGTATACATCATGGACATGGAACCAGCTCCAAAAGAGCATTATTTCTATGGCAAGGCTAATAAGGACACCAACTGGCTGTGGCATAAAAGGTAATCCCACCTTAATTTCAAAAATATCAATAAGTTGTCAAGAAAACAACTGGTGGATTGGATACCTTTAATTTCCTTTAAAAAGGAGAAGCCATGTCCAGGGTGTGAGATGGGCAAGAAGAAAAGAGCCGGTTTCAAGACCAGGCAAAACTTCAGTATCACTGAACCTCTTCACATGCTTCATATGGATCTCTTTGGTCCAGTGAATGTTCAAACTAAAGCTGGTAAAAGATACACTTTAGTTGTTGTTGATGAATACACCAGGTATTGTTGGGTGGTATTTATCAGATCAAAAAGTGATGCACCTGGTGAAATTATCTCTCTCATCAAACAAATTGAGCTCAAGTATACCAAGAAAGTTTGTTAGTTGTGAAGTGATAATGGTACTGAATTCATCAACAAGGAATTGGAATCATTTTGCACTGACACTGGCATTTCTTAGAACTTCTCGTCAGCTCGTTCTCCAGAGCAAAATGGTGTGGTCGAAAGAAAGAATCGCACATTAATTGAAGCTGCCAGAAGTATGTTATCTGAATCAGGTCTTCCTACCTGTTTTTGGGCTGAAGCTGTGGCAACTGCTTGCCATACCCAAAATCGGTCAGTTTATGTCAAAAGACATAGGAAGACTGCCTATGAAGTCCTCAGGAATCGTAAACCAAATATTGGATATTTTCATGTATTTGGTTGTCCAGTTTTTATCTTAAACGATTCTAGTCAGTTGGGAAAGTTGATGCAAAAGCTAATGAGGCTGTTTTCGTGAGGTATTCAGATATAAGAAAAGCCTATAGAGTTTATAATTAAAGACTCCAAAAGGTACGTGAGACAGTTCATGTCACATTCGATGAATCTAATGAAGCAATCAATAAAAGACCAAGCCTTGATTTATTTCCAGTTGTCCCAGTCGATTTTGGTGTATCTGATCAAGTTCATCAATCAGTTAATACACCAAGAGATGTTTCCAGTCACCAGGACTTGGAACCAGTTATACAAAAGAAAAGCTCCAGTGACACTTCATTCTATCCTTCCATCAGTTTTAATCTACCTCATAAACTGGTGATTGGATCAGATGTATGTGCCACGACAACATCAGAACCAGTTCAAACCTCTCCAGTTCTTCAAGACATGCCTTTGATTGAAGATAATCGTGTTAACACCCCAGTTGACACTGATGATGAAGTTGAAGTAGTTTGGGCTGATCCTTCTCCAGTTGCTACAACTGTTGAAGATCGCCAGGTGACTTACACTGATGTTGTAGTTTATCAACCTAGTCAATACACTAAATGGACTGCTGCTCATCCTATCGAGCAAATTATTGGCAATCCAGAAAGTGGGGTTCAGACTAGAAGAGCCACAGGTAAACAATGCTTGAACGTCACCTTCCTATCACTGATTGAACCGAAGAAGATTGACGAGGGTATGGCAGATCCAAGCTGGGTTGAGGCTATGCAAGAAGAACTCAACCAGTTCGAAAGAAATAATGTTTGGGAACTTGTTCCTTGTCCTCCAGGGTTAAAGGAAGAACCCATTGCAACGAGGTGGGTCTACTGAAACAAGATGGATGAAGATGGCAACATTATTAGAAACAAAGCTAGATTGGTTGCCAAGGGTTATTGTCAAGCGGAAGGTGTGGATTTTGATGAAACTTTTGCTCCAGTTGCAAGACTTGAAGCTATTAGAATTTTCTTGGCTTATGCTGCTCATTTGCAATTTAAAGTCTTCCAGATGGATGTCAAAAGTGCGTTCCTAAATGGAACTTTGGAAGAAGAAGTGTATGTTCAGCAAACACCAGGTTTCTTGAATGAAAAGCATCCTCACTAGGTATACAGACTGAACAAAGCATTGTATGGTCTTCGTGAAGCCCCAAGAGCCTGGTATGACACACTGACCAAACATCTTACTAAAAATGGTTTTGAAAGAGGTGCAATTGATAGTACCTTGTTCATCTTAAAAGAAAAAGGTAATATCTTGCTGGTACAAATTTATGTTGATGACATTATTTTTGGGTCGACTGATGATGCAATGTGTGAGAAATTTTCAAAAATCATGTCAAAAGAATATGAAATGAGTTTAATGGGTGAATTAACATTTTTCTTAGGTTTACAAATTAAACAAAACATGGAAGGTATTTTTATTAACCAGGAAAAATATGTCAGAGATTTGTTAAGAAAATACAAATAAATCCCATCGAAAAACACACCCATTGCAGCACCTTTAAATTTGGATTCTGGCCTAAATGGAAAACCAGTGGATCAAAAAGAATATCGTGGAATGGTTGGTTCACTGATGTATTTAACTGCCAGTCGGCCAAATATAATGTTTGCAACATGTTTATGTGCCAGATTTCAGGCTAATCCAAAAGAATCACATTTGCATGCTGTTAAGCGCATTTTTAAGTACCTGAAAGGGTGCCCTAGCCTTGGTCTTTGGTATCACAAAGGCTCAGGGTTAGATCTGATGGGTTATTCAGATTCAGATCATGCAGGTTGTAAGATTGATAGAAAGTCTACAACTGGAGGTTGTCACTTCTTAGGCGGAAAACTGGTGAGTTGGACCAGCAAGAAGCAGACTTCGGTCTCAATGTCAACTACTGAGGCAGAGTACATTTCTGCGACCAGTTGTTGTGCCCAGATTCTTTGGATCAAAAACCAGTTGCTCGATTATGGTATGAAATATACCAGAACCCCAATCTTTTGTGACCAAACCAGTGCAATTGCAATATCTCACAACCCGGTGATGCACTCCAAGACAAAACATATTGACATCAGGTATCATTTTATTCGAGATCATGTTATGAAAGGAGATATTGAAATTCATTTCATCCCCACTGACAAACAATTAGTTGATGTTTTTTCTAAACCTCTTGATGAAAAGACTTTTAAACTTCTCATTAGCGAATTGGGAATGTTAAATCCTTGAATTGGGTTCTTCATTCTAGGGGGAATAGACTCAAAAGGTTTTTATGACTAAAATTTATTTTTGCTCAGAATGCATCTGGAAAATTCTCTAGGTGAAACTGACTAAAATTTATTTTTGTTTAAAAAAAAAAAAAAAAAAAATTGCAACTGGAGAATCTCTCCAGTTGAAACTGGCACTGGACACTCTCCAGTGTACATGTTTGGTCTTATCTCAAACTGGTGGTCAACCAGATTTTCATAACGGTAAGTACACTTGGTCAATATTTGTGACACGTGATAGTACTCGAGTGTCTAAACCCACTCCCAACCGTCGCGTGACGTGTCAAAACCATTTTGATAAAAATATGCACGTTTTATGGGGATTGTTGCAGGTAGTGGACGCGTGGGAATACCAACCGTCGTAGCATTTAATGCTTGATAAGATGGTATTAATTATTTTTTAATTTCAAGTTTTCTAAAATCTTTTAACACACGATTTTGAAAATTTGGGGATTAAAAATCTTTTCGTATATATTTTGGTATTATTTTATTACCTATATATACCCCCACTAACACTTTTTCTCATTTACTTCAAACATGCATTCCTTCATTTACTCTCCCAATCATCAAAATTCGAGATCCCTTTCTCTCTTTCTTCTTCAAATCCAAAATCACTTTCAACTTCCGATCAAATGGCTCCTAAATCTTCATCCTCTTCCTCTCATTCTCGTGATGTTAATCTTCTCACTGTTGATTATGAACCATTAGAGAACGTTCACCATGCCGTGGGTGCCCCAATAAATTTCAAATTAATAAAATTAAATCCAAGCAATAGGCCGCTGATTCTTTGATAGGGAAAATCCAATCTTTCTTTAGAGATTCTCCCCTCAGCGATGCCTTTTCTCTAAACCCACACAAGATGTACCATGATTACTTGTGTGAGTTTTGGTACACGGCTTCAAATTCTCCTGACTGCTCATCCATCTCCTTCACATTAAAGGATGGGTCAGTCTATGTACAATCACCACTGAGACATTGAGGGACACCCTTAACCTCAATTACTGGAGACCAAATGAGAGTCCAGTGGTGATCTCCCCAAATATTAATTTTCGCCAGGTATTCCTTGATATGGGCAACAAAGAGGTCTTGGAAGGTGGTGTATTGAAAACAAAGGGTGCAATAACCACAAGAGGGCTTTCACCATCTTGGAAATACTTTATGATACACCTGGTGGAAAGTTTGGGTGGAAGTTCTGGTGGCTTGGACCAGATCAACTCCTTCCAGGCAGAAATGGCATACTTCCTGTGGAATGGACTGAGGGTAGATTTCGCCTACATCTTGTTCAGAAGCCTTGTCTTCAAGTTGAAAGGTAACAGGGGTCCTTGTATCCCCATTTCAAGATTTCTATCCCTCTGTTTCATATTAATTCTAGGCAGAGACGAGTATCAAAATACACAATCTTTATACTCTGTGCCAGAATTTCTGGGGAATCTGGACATCCTTGTGTCCACAACTGCTGAGGTCCAGATTCCTCCGAGAATGTTGCTGGCATTCTCTAAAACTGATGCACCAATACCAGGTGAGTCAGAAAGACAATTGGGTAGGCCTCAAAACAATGAGGGACCCACCAGTTTGTCTGTTGGTACTGTGACAGTTGCCGAATCTGGGCAACAGTCTAACCCCACCAGCTCCAGCGTGTCAGTCCAACCTTTTACTTACCCTGGAGACCTCCCAACAGGTATTCAGGCTGCTCCAAAGGCACGAAGGTCTAAAACTCGTCGTAAGAAAAGGTCAGAACGTGCCACTGACATTAGTACCCCAACCAGCCCTTCAGGTACTTCCCAACAAGTGCCTGAAGATAGTCAAAGGGATGAACCGCAAGCAACCACCCTCGAAACTTCTTTAGGAGAGGGTGGTGAAGGTAACACTAGGTCAGCCCAACCCAGAATAGAGTCCGTGTCAGTACAAAACTTGCAGAGCAAAATTTCTGACACTTTTAATGCACGAACTGACGAAGTCTCCGGCCAGTCACAGCTGGAGATCGAGGTTCCAGACTCTACGGCAAATGATGCCACAACTGGGGAAAGAGCAGTTGTGGTTGAGGCATAAGTGACCTCTTTTCAGGAAGTAATTCTGACAACTAATGAAACCATTGAGGAAACTCAAACTGGTCATCAGGAGCCTGAACAATCTGTTCAGTCACCCCTACCATTTATGAATCTAGGCATAATTGAGGGTGAAATTCAGCTTGAGTCCTCGGACTCTTCTGAAACTAAATCTGATCAGGAAATGGTTGATGCATCTGTATATGATCAGCTCCCTTCCTTTTCTGATCAACCTCTAGATCGCCAAGTTTCAATTTCACCTCTTTTATCAGAAAGCTTACAAGTTCCTCCCCTATTCACCTCTCGCCAGCTACTATCTTCCATGGGTGTGCCTAGAAATAGACACATCCTAACACCACCGTCGCCGTCGTTCACACCTGAGCATTCTCAGCATGAACGACAACTTGAATCTCTTCCCATCATTTCTTCAACAACTCCTCTTGTTTCAACTGCTGCTACTACAACTGGTGAACCATCATTTATGTTACCTCCTCCAACTACCTGTAGCCTTTCGAGCAGGTCCAGTGACACCTTCCCCTCCGTCACTGGATAGTCAATTTGCTGCCTTTCAATCCGATCTCTCAAACCTTCTTACGAGGGTGGATGAGATTCAAAAGGCACTCGATAAAAATACTAAGTCCCTCTCCAGGTACCAGAAGGAACACATTACAAATGTTAGAGTGGTTGACCTGGGAATCAATAAATTTTCTGCTAATGAGGACTTAGTGTTTGGCAAGCTCAACGAGTTGGTGCAGTCCTCCAATCAACTGGCAACATCTTTAAGGGAGGCATTTGCACTGACCCAAACTAGTGTCACATCTTCCATCACCAATGTATTAACTAATAATGTCAGATCTTCAGAGGTGGATGTGAAGGAACTTGAAAGACAGGTTAAATTGCTCTTTGAAAAACCTGGTCTTAATGTGACTGAGCTTGGTACCCAGTTGGCCACTTTAGTTGGTCAGAAGATTGAAGACACCTTGGCTGCCAGAGAACAAGTATTTTTGGAAAAGGTGATGCCTGAGATCACCAAGATTGCAGCGCCCCAGGTTGATCTCACTCCCACAACATCTGAGATTGATCAGTTGAGATGCAGTCTTGATACTCTGGCCAGCAAGGTATCTGAACACTCTACTGCTTTAACCAATCTGACAACTGAAGCTGGTAAAAACAAGGATGAAGAGTTGAAGACAATGTTGAAGGAGGTTCTTCAAGAGATGGTTCCCTCTGGTCTCTCGCCAGATGATAAGAAGCTTTTAACTGACATACAGGAGAGTCAAGTGCAAACCTTAGAAAATGTTATGACTCAATCTAAGGAAATCAATCATCTGTGGAGGACTGTGAGGTTGGTTTGTGGGACATTCAAGCAGTGTAAAGATATGCAGTCGTGGCAGCCTCTAACTATTTTGCCTTCAAGCCCTTCAGATTTTGATAGTATTCGTAAAGGGCTAGATGCTGCCAAGGGGGAAAGATCCATGCATACTTCTTCTACTGCCCTTGAAGCTCCCAAAACCACTGGGAAAGAGTTGGTAGTTGCTAGTGCTAGTATTGATGCTATCCAGGTTGTTGTTGCCACCATTACTGAAGCTGGTGGGCATATTGAAATTTTTGATGATGTTGTGTTAAGGGGGAATGTTGATAAAGGTAAGGCAATGGCCACTGATGAATCTGACAAGCTGGCCACTGATGCACCATTATTGGAAACTGGCAATGTTGACCAGTTGCCTCCAGTTACTGAAAATGAAAGTCAAAAGCTATCAAGGATTGGGTATCTGGTTAAGGAGAGAAAGAAACAAATGAAAATTAATCAAGAAGAATCTAGGAAAACTCTCCCACTCACCCTTGTTGATGCAACTGACGCACAACTCCTTGTTATACAACTGTTGGAATATAAGAAATTAAAAGAAGATGCAAGGATTGTGAAATGTGTGAATGAAATGCTGGAGGTTGAACTGGACAAACACTATCAAGATTGATAAAGCCAAACTTGATGCTGGTTGTCTAAATGTATCAGTGGAGAAGGCCAAGGAAATAAGGTTAGAAGGGATTTTGAAAAGGATTGAGCAAGTAAAGAAGGCTGTCAGCCAAGTATTGAATCCACCCAAAGTCAAAGGAAAGAAACATAAGACTAAGGCATTGCCCAGAGATGCAAATCTGAGGACTTGGGTAGAACCATCTGAACCAATCAATGATGACATTCGAGCAACCACTCAGAAGCTAAGCACGAGCCAGATCAAGCTGATAAATGAATATAAGGCTCGAACATATTTGGAAGATGTGCTGCGTCGAAGGCACAATAAGGGCAAGATTCAAGATGTGCAAGTATCAATCAAGCCAGGTGTCAGACATTATGTGGTTAAGGTACAATACTTTGGTGGACCAACTCGAACAACTGAGAATCCTGATATTCATCAGTATGGTCATTCTGAACATGTGGAGATGTTGGATATTTTGGCTAAGAGGCAACACAAGAACAAGATTGGGAAAGGCTGGGAGTATGTATTGCAGAACCTGATCAAGTTCAAAGAAAATGTTGAAAAAAGATTGGGATTTGATCTGGAAGACAAATAGCCGATTTCATCTGTTGGCGAAGGGTCACATACTTAAATTTTCCTTTGTCTATCTACTTGTAATTTTATTTTACTTTCTTGTAACTGATGTAAGATTATTGTATATACAAGTTGCTAGATTGTAACCCACAAGATAGATAGTGATAAAATCTACAAACAATTAAAATTGAACCCAAGGCATTTGATGATCTATAAAAATGCCTTGGAAAAATAATAGATTTTATCAAACTCAAGTATTTTAAACTTACACTTGTATAGAAACAAGTTTGAAAATACTTGGCAATATTTCAGGACAATTAGGGGGAATTTGTTAGGTCAAGTTTTGACTATAAACTGGAGCTCTCCAGCTGCATCTGGAGAGCATGAAGAATTGTCCGAAATATTAGAAGTCCAGTTGCATCGTACAGTTTATGCAACTGATGACTTCCTCCAGTTGAGATCTGAAGACATAAATCCGAAGACCTTCCAGTTGAAGTCAAAGACAACAAGTGGAAAAAAGGAAATTGCAATGGCAGCGAAGCCCAATTGACATTTCACCAGATCAATCAACTGGAGATCCTCCAGTGTAAATGCCTTTACAAAGCTTTACACTGATTACGAGGAAGACCTTTTACACTACATCCTTTTACCTGGACAATAATCTTGTCTGTGGATAAAAGTGCAAAGATGTAGAGTGGTTGAATAAAGTAACCTTTTGTCTTACTTTATTTAGCACACACAAAGGATTATTTTCTAATACTTTTATGTGTTGTCAACCATATTTGTACGTCAAAGTTGAGATCCCAATGCTCATACTTCGACTATAAATAGAGGTCCTTGCACAAGCATTTTCACAACTTTACAAATTCATACTTCTACAATATTGGTGAACTTGTGCAATATTCTCTCAATCGCAAAAAGGAACATTTCACAACTTTAAGTGTTTCGATTGTTAAGAGAATTTCCAAGTATAGATCAATTGTATTTCATAGGTTGTTAGGATATTTACATACTTGTATTATCTTGGTTCCGCAACAACCTTGTATTTTATTTAACAATCAATAAATAAAATACACTTGAAAAATACATATTGTCTCACCAGTTTAAATACTTGTCATTTATTTATTGCATTGTATTTACTTATAACTTGTCACCTTAATAAGTTAACCTCCAGATTACCTGGTACACAATCACTCTAAATTGGTCACGTCCAGATTAAGTGATTGTGTTGCAAAGTACACTCACCATTGACATAGAGGTGTCTTCAGCACTCATCTAGCAATAGTTGGGACTTACACATAAGCTACACCAATAGTAGATGCTGAAGGTATTGCTGGATATGTTGCTTATGACAATACACATACGAATGTCAAGAGCAATGTACAATCTTTTCATTCTATGCCAATGAGTATGAGTTCTGCAGAAGGTAGAATGAGTGTTTACTCAGCCTTTTGTAATGCTCATGAAGCATTTATCGGAGGAAAGATTACTGATCCTGCAGTAATTGATGAGGATTACAATCAGATAGATCCTAATGATTTGGAAGAAATGGATCTACAATGGCAGCTAGCTATGCTCACTATTAAGCTCAGAAGTTTCACTTAGAGAACTGGGAGACCTATAGGTAATGGCACTAAAGGCTTTGACAAATCCAAGGTGAAATGTTATAACTGCGTTAGATTTGGTCACTTTGCAAGAGAGTGTCAACGACCTAAAAGGATTGATAATACCGTTGCTGGTCGTCAAAATTACAATCAAGGCGGTATTACTCCGAGTAATCATAAAACGCAAGCAATGATTACATATCCTGCTACTCCACAACAGCCAGTTTCGTCACCATTTTCGGAGTTAAAAAGATCAATGAGTAAAGATTCTGATTTACTTCTACAAAAAGATGACCAACAAACTGAATTAGGTTTTAATCCAGATGAAGTAGTATACTATACATTGAAGGACTGTGATACAGTTTTCTATGATAAAGAAGTATCTATAAATAGGATTGAACCTAAATCAAAAATTGATAAAGTTTGGTGTGTGGAAAATAAAGAAGAATGGTTAGCTGAACAAATTCCATATAAGGATAGACATTATGCTCCTTTTAAATCAGTTAAAACTATGGAGGAAGCAATACAGACGCTTGATACCATAAATGAAATGAAGGAGTATGGTATACCAATCCCCGAAATAGAAAATGGTCAATCTAGAAAACAACAGGTAAAGAAGTGTTATACTTGTCGTGAGAAAGACCATATAGCTATTGAATGTCCAAATAGGAAGGTCAAGAATCTTAAGAATGACAGTCAAGTCAAGTCAAAGGATGTTAGTGATATTCCTAATACTAAAGGGAAGGGTAAACTAGTTGAACAAGTAGCTTCACCAAAATTTATGAGTGCATATAAAAGGGATTATTATGAGGAATATGCAAAAAGACATCCTGATTATAAAAATGCACAGAATTATGTTAAGTTACTTAGAAATGTGTCATATGGTGAGTCTACGGTTACAGATCAAAGGATTAATTTCAATAGATCTAAGACTCCAAAATGACAGGGACCTTCACAGAATACTACTTCTAGTAGTGTAAGTCCAAGTCGTTCTCGTACACCTCAAAGGAGTTTTTCACCTAGGAAGATGACTCAACAAAATCGATCTCCTCCTTCTAGAATTAATAGTTCGTCTAAATTCTATGATCGATTAGGGAGTCAACCTAGATTTGGTACTCACTCACCAAGGAATTCACCTCCTAAGACTCATTTCACTTCACCTAAGAAACAGTCTGTGACACCATCCTCATCCAAGGCTCCATTACAGAGCGATGGATATTGGACCGAATTGATCATTAGAGATGAATTCGGAAAACCTAAACCTCAACAGGTTTGGGTTCTATTCAGAAACTAACCATCTTATTGTCTGATGTGCTGGGAGAACCAAGGAAGCCTATAAGTCTTTGGTATGTTGACAGTGGATGCTCTCGGCACATGACAGGGGACAAGAATGTTTTGTCCAATTATGAAGATGTAAATGGTTCGTATGTTAGTTTCCCAGGTCCCAAGTGCGGCAACATCTCAGGCCAAGGTGATGTTGTCAATTGGAAGATTACGCAAGAGAAAGTCAATTATGTGGAACAATTAGCACATAATTTATTTAGTGTTTCTCAGATTTCTGACAAGGGAAACAATGTCCATTTTACTAAGAAAGAAACACTTATATTGAAACCAGGATATGTTATTCCTGAAGACTGGATCCTGCTAAAAGCTCCTAGGAAGACAATGTGTACCTTGTCTGAAAGGTAAACAGCAAAAGTCTGCACATAAACCAAAATAAGAAAATTCTATTGCCAATCCTTTCGAGTAACTTCACATGGATTTATTTGGTCCAGTAAATGTAAGAAGTATCGGTGGGATGTATTACTGTTTGGTGGTTACTGATGACTACTCGAGATTCTCATGGGTATTCTTTCTTCAATCGAAAGATGAAACTCCACAGATTTTGATAAATTTCTTTGTCAAAACTGAAAACATTTATGGAGTTCGTGATAAGAGAATCAAGAGTGACAACAGAACTGAATTCAAGAATAATGTGATGGATGTCTTTTGTTTGTCAAAGGGAATCCAACATCAATACAGTTCTCCGTATGAACCACAACAAAATGGAGTTGCTGCAAGAAAGAATAGGACTCTAATTGAGACAGCCAGAACTATGCTTGCAGATTCAGAGCTTCCTACTATGTTTTGGGCGGAGGCGGTGAATACAGCTTGTCATATTTTAAATAGGGTTACTGTAGTTAAGCGTCATAATAAGACATGTTATGAGCTTCTACATAAGAAGAAACCGAATTTACAGAATGTTGAACCATTTGGTGTACCGTGTACTTTCTTGAAGTATCTACCTCAGTCAAAGTTTGATTCAAAGGTTGAAGAGGGATTTCTCATGGGTTATAAACCGGGAACATCAATTCGACGGGTTTACAATAAACAGACCGGCAAAGTTGATTTGGGAACAAATGTCAAGATTGTCAGTCATAAGCCCGCTATTCATTCTGGAAGTGGCAAAAACTTCGATTACGATAGTGTGTTTAGTTCACTACATGGTCCTGATTCTTGTTCAGATCCTGAGACAGTTAATGATGTGATTATTTTAAGAGATCACATGGATTATATCTCCACCTACTTGAAATGTCGATACTACTCCAACCAAAGTTCAGTCTACTACTGATATTGATGAAAGTGGTAAGGACATACCAGATTTAGATAAAAATGAACCCGGGAACACTACACCACTTACTCCATCGAAGGTTACACTGCCTGATGATGATCCTATTTCTGAAGAATCGGAATGTTGATTTAGTATAAATACAAGACCTAATCTACGGAATTAGGTTAATCACTTGGAAGATCTTAGAAGATATTCACAAAATTACGAATTAAGGTTAATTGTTCCTTCGTGTGATCTCCTACACGAACCACAAGCCTTGTGCATCTCCTTGGGTTGGTTAATTACTCATTAATCAGCAAAAGGCAATAGCAATCTAGTTATCTCAAGAGGATTCCGCACTCTTGACATTACGAATCACATCTTATTACGATCCACACAACAATAGGGTACCTTACACTATCATGTATGCGGTAAGATGCACTAGACCTGAAGTTGTGTTCGCTCAAAATTTTGTTAGCCGATATCAGCAAAATCCCGGAGAGGATCAGTGGACTGCTGTGAAAAGTATTCTTAAGTACATGCATGTTACTAAAGAATTCTTCTTAGTGTATGGTTGAAATCCTAATAAAAAAATTCAATGGTAATAGAATTTGTGATATTGGATTTCTAGACTAATAAAGATTTTTCAAAATATTAGTCGGGATACGTCTTCATTTTAAATGAAGACACGGTGGAATGCTTTGAGCTAAAAACAAACCACAGTTGCTATGTATGTGACAGAGTATGAGTATATTACTGTCTCAGAGAAGACGACATGAAGGTTGTCTGGATAAAAAGTTTATTTTTGGATTTTAACATGATAATCCTCAAATAACACACATATGGATCTGTACTATGATAATTCGGGAGCAATTATCATTGTCAATGAACCTGGGGTTCAAAAAGGTGCCAGACATTACCAAAGAAGATATCACTACGTTCATGAGCAAATCGAATCGCGTGAAATCAAATTACTCAAAGTTCACACAGATTATAGCTTAGTGGATCCTTTACAAAGGTATTGTCAATGGGAAAGCTCACTAAGCATGCCGAGGGCATTGGTCTTAGATATTGCTAGTTATATCATGTAAATCTGTTGTTGGTATTTGGATAATAGGATGTTAAATAATTGTTATTTTCAATAAATGAATTTTTATACGCGTTATAAGTAATTTCATTTTGTAATAATTGTGTCCTATATTTGCATCTTTAGATCCATGAATATTAGTTGAATATTCTTAAACATCCATTGTCGATTAATTATTGGAATATAATTAAAGTAAGACAATTGTGAGAGATTGGTGAAAATACTTAAGGGAACATTTTGAAGATGGTGGATATCGTACCAAACTCACATGATATTCAAAAGGTGAATATTGGACTTACCCCACTAAACAAATTTTCATTTTATGGATCGACGTCATTAAATGATATTCGTGAAATGGTTACTTTATTTATACTTAGACATGAGACACAAGTGAGTTATGCATGTGTGGATTGCATTTCTATATATAGTTCTAACTGTCCTAAGAAGGTAGTATTAAAGGGCTATTTTCAGAAGTGCTTAAGGATAATAGATTGTGGTTATCGAACGCTTCGGCTGTACTAACCATGATTTATATTCTTTGAAGCAATCTCATGGTTGAAAAGCTGCAGACCGAACTATGTTACAACATTGCTTTGTGCATGTCTCAATGATACATAGGAAATCCGAAAAATGTAACACATTTATATCGGTCGTTTCATTAATCCTTTTGATTTTTGAACATGTTAACGGATCATTCTTATCCAGTTTTCATTTCTCATCTCACAAACACAAAAACCACCAACACCACTCTATAACGTTTGTATCAACAACTTCAACCTTACATTTTAGTTACCCTTAGGATTCTTTGGGTTGGGCTAATGGTTTGGGTTGATGTTTTGATGTTTGATATTTTTTTCTCGTATTTTATCAATCATTGTTTGCATAATGACATTGGTTCCCAACTTTGTCATTATGAGGGGGAGAAAAAGATTATGATTGATTGAGAAAGAAAATTTTGAGCTTGATTTGTGCAATTATGGAGTTAGTGTGAAAAGGTTGTATTGGTTGGGTGTATTGAAGATGAAATTGAGAAAGAATAATTAGATTTCAGTCAATTGAGCTCAGATTTTCACAGTTCTTGACTTGAAAAAAACTAAGATGATTACAAAGATAAGAATAAGACCAAAGATGAGAGGATATTATCTCAAGATGGAACAAATGTTCAAAGATGCTCCAAAATGTTTATACTCATTGATTGAAGGGGAGCATGATTACTTCATAAGAGATTTATTCAAACTTCATTCAAATGTTTATTCTCCAAAGTGTTCAAGCTAATGTGACAAAGATCAAAGCTACAAAAAGTTGAAAGATTGATTGGAAGATTCAAGACAAAGAAGTAAAGCTTCAAAAGAGTCTTCATCAACATATTTCATTCAAGATTTTCAAAGTCATACAATAACACTTGTTCAAGAAGCTCCAATGCATACATCAAGGGGGAGAGTACAAGTTCATGATACCTCATTCCAAGAAGATGAATTTCACTCAAGAATCGAAGATTGACAAACCAAAACCAAGTTTATACCTTTCGCACCTCAAAAGACAACTCTGATTCATGGTTCAACAATCTTCAAAGAATCAAGAAAGAACACATACTTGTTCTCTGTTCATTAAGAACATAGAGAATCTCTTCATGATTTAACTTCAAGAAGTCCAAGACCAAGATTGAATCAAGTTCTCCAAACACTTGTTTCAACAAACCAATTGTCTTCACCATCGGGCTCATCAAATTCATTCCTACAAGACAAGATTAACACGTACTTCATTCATTACAATATATCACTAAGGGAGAGAATGTTAGAAATCCAAAAATAGTGATAAATTGTAATTTAAGTCAGTAGACTTACTTGGTGTTAAGTCATAGTGAAATGATTTCTAAGGATGAGGGACTAGATGTGTTAATTAGGATAATTGTATAGTTAGACTATAAAAACCCCTCAACGCCTTAGAAATCATAAGCCTTTTTCCCATTCCATTTCATTCCTATAATTTTACACACACTTAATCCCAATCTTTCCTCTCTCTTTCTCTCTCTAGAAACACACACTAAAACACCAAGAACACACACACACAAATCCACCATTGAATCTGTGAATTCGGAGATGAAATCGTGTTATCTACAGTGTCAGTTCAAGTTGACCTAATTTTCGAGAATACCCATGATGTGAAGTTGGACACCAAGATTTCTAATTGTTCAAAACTTTTGAAAAAATCTAAAACAATTCACTCTCCAGTGCAATTTAATTTTCCAAATGATTTCACTAAAGATGATTTTGATAAATTCATGGAGGGAGAACATGTTTTTGATTCAGAAACAGAGAAAAAGATTGAATCTACCAAAATCAAAGGTGAAACAAAAGAGAAATCTAAACCTCAGAATCCAATTTTCAAAGCTCCAACTTCATACTACTCAAAGGAACGAGTTAAGACGAAACTCATCAAAACTGAACCAAAGATCATTAAGTTTGAACCAAAAGTTCCTACCCCAGTTAAACATGTCAAAAAGGAACAACCTGAGACCACACCCAGACCTAAGTACACCAAAGTGAAACTTCCGAAAGACTATCCTAAGGCTTCTCCATCTAACTCTCAATCTAGTTCTTTACCTAAGTTGTCTAAGTCTAGCTCAGTTTTGCTAACTAAGGATACATCAAATGGTACAACTAGATATAGAGATAGATATGGTTGGTTCTTCATTAAACCAAAGAATCAAGAAGTTTCCCCACCTCCAAAAGCTCCTAACAAGATGAAAGTGTTTAATTCCCATCATTCTAATCTTCTTAGTTTCAATTCAACAGGTGGAAAAAGCATAAATAGTGATACTAAATGTGTAACAACCGCCTTATAAATAATCTAATTAAGTTTCTTAAATCATACTTTCGCCACCTGAACGGCCAGACAGTCCAATTTGATCAAGTTCTTGACGTACTTTAGACGTAAAATATGTACTTATTTGAAGGTCAATTAGATTTTAAATCTTGATTTATGTGACGGATTATGAATTAATTCGATAAAATATGAAGGTTCGGTTCATAAATGTTCGTGTCCATAAGTCTTCTAGTGCAAAATGTTCACAAATAGTCCCTTGGAAATACCTAGTGCATTCATTTGGAAAAGGTATAAATAGAATGTTGTAGTGTGAGAAAAGTCACTATTCATTCATCACCTCCATTTCTCACTCTCTCTCTAAAAAAAACACATAGTCAGGAACATCTCCACCACCATTTTCACACACTAAAAATCACCATCTTGATTTTGGGTTGTTTAAGTGAAATCATTTGTACTTTTGGGTTCCTACGATCAAAACACGTTTCTAGCATCAAATCGCAGGTAATAACAACATCTTTTGAGAATTTGATCAAAACAAAAGTGTACTTTTCATGTTCTTGTTTTTGATGATTTGGTCCGATTTTTGTTAAGAAATCGTGTTAATAATCAATGGGTTTGTGTCTAGATATGTTCAACAACATTTTGGTGAACAAATTTGAGTCATAACATGATTAAATTACAAAACCCATTTTTCAAAAATGAACATAACTTGTTCTTGAAGTTCAAAGTGCTCATGTGTTAATTTGATCCTGAAATCTGAAAATGTGATAAGAAAATGGTGTTAATATGTTAACATGTACTAATATTACGTCTTAACTCGTTCCAAGATCGACCTAGACCTCTATGGATGTAATTTCTTGGCTGTTTGGCTCGTGGGATGCTATAGAGTTGCTGCAACATGTTCTCGAGCTGCTACTGTTGCTGCTCGTTATTGTTGTGTTTGAAGTGTGGTTCGGTCTTGGTTCATATTGTAACACCCCGACTACGACGGAAACACGAGATGCCACAGAACGACATGGTACAAAAGATTAAATGGAAAATATCTTAATTAAAGTCTTAAAACCATTCCAAATTAAACATAAGTCCAAATCCGAATAAAAGATAAACTTGTTTGCATTACAAGTCTTCGTTCACCATGCAAACACAAAGTCCAAAAGCGGTCCATAAGCAAACCTACTGCTCTAAACCTGAAAAGCATGGAGAAAAAGTGTCAACTACGAGAGTTGAGTGAGTTCATAGGTTTTTAACTAATACAATAAGCATATATACACATCATCACAAAATAAATTAGGAATCACCAATTTCCATGTACATTTCCAATTCATCCTTTGATAATCGTTCGTTCAACTCAATTTTAACCCATGTAAATAAATCCTTGTCATATGACCACAAGGGTCTAATTCCATTATCTTAGATGAGTATATACTTGAGCCACTACTACTACCATTTTATTCAAGTCCGATTACAATCCAATAATTCAATTCATAGCACAAGTTGTCAATCAAGTGCCGTAATATTAATAACAATGATAATAATGGGTCGTGCCATGGAGACGCCCGATTATCTTAAGGTAGTTAGAACACCCGGGAGCCAGACTAGAAGTGGAGGTTGTCATGAAGGCAACCAACCTTCCAACGGTACGCTTTGGGTGTTCGGACGAAACCTAGTTGCGCAACTAACTAACTACAGGCCTCCACTTTCGGAGTAAATAGTAGTGTACCGAACGCCGCGGTTTGACAGAACTCAAGCTCATCTCATAAATCCTTTATTATCATGAACATACGAAACAATTTTATTTCATACTCATATATCAAAAATCATTTCATATAACAAACTCTCTTTCAAGAAACATTGCGTATATAGAAAGCAGTTTCATTTATCATGCTTTTCACCCCGAAAGTAAAACACATAAAAGAGTTTGAAAGGGGGCTATGACTCACTTGATTTGAGAGTAATGGGGGCTGATCAAATACGAGATGTGTGCCTAGTGATGTCGTTCCCCAAGCAAGCCTAAACCATGGTATTCAAATATACACAACGTAAGTGCGTGTTACATGAACTAGGGAACTAGATCATGAGATTTATGCTAGTAGGCTTGCCTATCTTTGGTTGTTACTTAATTATGGAATCAAAGTGTATTATGATGTTCAAGATGTTTGGTTAAATTGGAATTGATGGTAAGAGTAGTTTTTGCGTTAAGCGTTTTTGCGCGTTTGTTGGAATTTCGGTAATTCGGCTTTGATTCGCGAGATTTCTTTTGCACACTTTGCTTTGTACTATTATTTGATATTGGTACAGTAGTACTTTGGATTTTAAAATATATTTTCTGATCTATATTAATTTCCTTGATTTATTATTATTTTAATTAATTATTTATTCCATTTATTCGTTAATCAATTAAATAATTCCTTATAATTATTCTTAGGTTCTTAAATTACCTTTAAAATTTATAGATAATTATATTTTGATTATCTACTGAGTATTATGCTTTTAAACTTGTAATATTATTTATTTATTTATTTATTTAAGCTTTATTACTTATTTATTTAATAATAGTGATTAATTAGTGATTTTTAACTTAGTTAGTTATTCTTAAATTATGTAAAACTTGGTTCTTTCCTTGAAATTACTTTCTCCAGTAGGTTTAAGTTATTTTAATCCTATTTATGTGATTTTGTCCAAGTTCATGATTTATATAATTTATTATTGATTTATTTATTCCTTAAAATCCCTTTTAAATTCACTAAATTATAAAAACACTTAGAAATCATCACAAGAGCTTTTGTCTAAAATCCCAGGCCCTTTTTAGGCAACTTTTATCAATAAAAATTTGTAACCATTCAATCTCTCTTGTGTTCTTATAATTTGAGGACTTTTAAACATAAAATCGTTTACCGAAATAGTGATTTTTGCCTCATTTCTCAACCAATTTAAATGCTTCAAAAGGGATTTTTGTTCTTATTTCATTTTGTCCAGAATGTCCATCATATTTTGATGACCTAAGTCGTGATTGTGGTGGTGGTGTGCTATGTGCAATTTTGTGCTTTCGGTTGGTGATTATTTGACCCGAAAAGACTATTTTTGAGCTTATTCTTGCCATGCATCAAATGACTTGAGTTTTATACTTTTAATATGTCATATTTCTAGTATGTTCATCACATTTTCATGGTCATATAGTTATGGTGCATGTGTGTGCTCAAAATGCATTTTAACAAGTTTTCGGTTTTCGATTTCAAGCCTATTTTGCCTTGTTTGGTTCCATAATCATATTTTTGTTATTACCATAATTTTTCCAGAATATTAACTTTGATTTCAACACATTTTTCACTTATGACAAGCCTAGCTTCATCTCATAATCCAAACAATAATCCAACCTTCTTAAATCTAGCATATAAGCACTTAAATCAATACTTTTTAACATAGAGCTTTAACTATCAAAAAGCCATCATCATAAAAATATATTTTTCATGAAATATTCCAGAAATATATATACAAATATTTATACATCATGTTCATCTTTTTATATAAAAAGTTACTTTACAATCTATCAACACATATCCACCTTTTTGATGCTAGCTTTTATAGATCCAACACTTTATCAATAAAATCTATATTTTTATAAATATTTCCAGAAATATTACTTTCATAATATGTATGAATATAGCCATCTTTCAAAGGAAAAATCACATCAAAGACTATTAAACTTATATCCACACTTTTGGGTCTTAAACTAGTTGAATCCTTGGATCTTTCTTCATGGATTCAACATGCATGAGCATGGAAAGAAAGATCCTATCAACTTTGGCCTCATCAAGTGTATATTCAAAAGAAAACATGAAGAAAACACAATCTTTTGTTAAAACCTTTTTAATATAAACAAGAACAAGATTAATCTAATAAAGAGATGAAGATATATACCTTTGAAGAACACTTTTAGATGATGAAAAATGGCAGAAATTTCGTGGCCTATACCCTTCAAAATACCCTCAATCTAGCCTTGAATTAACCCTTAATCTCTAGCTTAATCCAACCCTTGCTTAGCCTAACTTAAACCCTTATTATTATCAAGTATTAAGGTTGATTGTTGTTGGTTTTCTTCTTGTTTCTTGGCTGCCGAAAAAGAGAGAGAAAAGGGAGAGAAGAAGAGTGTTTTTGAGTGAGAATTGATTAGTGTGTGTGAAATGGAAGTGTAGTGTGTGTTGGAGTGGTGAGTTCCAAGACTTAAGGCATGCAAAATTTGAAATGGAGGGATGTATGTGTGTGAAGGGGGGGGGGGGGGGCGGCCTCATGGGGGGGGGGGATTTGGAGGGGTTTTACTTTTTTTTTTTTATATATAATTTTTGTTGTATAAGTATAAGTGTAGGTATATGTTAAGTGTGGATTTAATTTGTAAGTGTCTTGTTAGTAAAATATAAGTAATTGGTTGTTTTAGTTAGGAATATGTATATGTGTGTATAAGTCATGTATATTTATGTGTGTGGATATATTTTTGTATTTTTAGTTGGTTACATAGGTCATTGGTTGTAAATTTGTATTAATTTTTTAAGCTTATATGCTTACTTATTAAGTTTTCAACGCTTTTACGTACATAATACGTCCAATTATATTTTTAGTTGAAAATTTTATTTATCATGATCATATCCTCTTGATTTGGTTTTATTTTTGATTTGTTGGGCAATCCATAGGAATTTTGATTGGTATCTCAATTTGCGAGCCTTAAGTTATTATTATCGTATCGATTGATCACCTCTAAAAATTTTTGTTCCGAGGTACTTTCATTAGGAAATTCTTTTACATATCATTAGCTTTAGATTACTAATTTGGGACATTACCTACTAGCTTCAAGTATAACTAGGGCTTGCGGGAACGTAAACAACCTAACTAGCACATATATAATATTAAAAGTACGGTTGTTACACATATAGGGGTAACTGATCTAATGAACGGTTTTGCTCAATTGAATCTCGATTTGAACCAGTTGTGGTCGTGATAAAGATTTAGCTAGAAACGGTCTAAATGATCAGAGCATGAAAAACGATCTAAAGTGCATCATGTCTAAAACGATCTAAAGTGCATCATGTCTAAAACGATCTAAAGTGCATCATGTCTAAAACAATCTCTTCTTGAATGTTAAAATGATCTCTTCCCTCCTTGACTTCAAAACAATCTAAAGAGCCATTGCTGTTAAAATGCTCTAAAGTCCTAAGCTCATAAAACGATCTAGCTTTTTAGTACTTAACGGAATCCTAACTCATGTTCTATATTAACTATTGGACGACCTTAACTTGAAGCCACAACGATTAGAACCTTGAGAAATGTAAAACGATCTGTTTAGTAAGCACCAAAACGATCTAAATGGAGCTCACTTGAAACGATCTAAATGAAGTAGAATCCAGGGACGACCTAATCCATCTTGACACAAGGAACGATCTAAATCAACCAAGGTAGAACGATCTCTTTTTGCTATGAAACCAGAACGACTTAAGTTCTCCTAGACTCTAAAACGATCTAAGTCACTCAGTTGAGGAATGATCTCTTTTGTAAAGCAATTCAAAACAATTTAAATTAATTGTTGAGAAACGACCTAATTATACTTGTACGACCTAGTACATGAACATAAGCTAGCTTGCCTTTATACATAATTACAAGACTTGGGTATAACCTAATTACCTCACAATAATACACACCTGGAACTGTTTGAACTTCATTCTTACTACTGTTGTGCAAAACCCTAATTGTGTACAGCAAATGATTATTCTAGCTAAATTACTAGGGTACAAGTTCTGAGATCACGATAATCCGTGTACAAGTTCAATAACTAATCGGACAAAGTTAAGACTAAAGTTCACTAATAAAGTCGGGTATAGCTAATTAAGAATTAGGTTGTGTGTTCAAAGACGTGCAAATTGAGTCCAGTTCGGGTACTTAAAGTCCATTTTGTGTCAAAACGTTCTAAGTTCATCAAGGACCAAATCGTCGGATCATCAAGAACATTTTCGTGATTAATTAATCACCAAGTCTAATATATGTACATATCATGTCTACAACAACGTGTACCTAGGCTTCTGTCAAGACGCGCTTGGATTTCTATAGATATAACATATCTATCTCCGTGCTTGTTCTCCGGGCTCAATTACCGTACTGTACCAGATCACTGTGAGTTCACTTATCCCCTTTTCGTACATGTTGTTCAAAGTTCTTTATCGGGGACTGAAAAGCATGAAAACTATTTTTGTACTTATATATATATAAATATATATATATACGTTCTTGAACCGTTCTACGTACTATTTACGATCGTATAAATTACTTATGAAATGATTATAAATTATCTTCTAAAGTGTATTTAGATCTTGAATGAGCAGGGTCTTGAATACATTTATAATGCTATACATACTCTCTGTTGTGTATTTAGGTCTTGAATGGGCAGGACCTGAATATACTCATATTACTATATTTGTTCTCTATTATGTACTTATTGTTCTATGTATGAGTTCCATGTTTACTGCTATCAATTCAATTCCCACAGTTCAGGGAATGAACCGTAGGTAATTATGGACAGCGCTGTTAGGGTAGGCCCACCCTCATTCTCTACAGTTCAGGAGGATGCATATTATCTGTACTTGTGCTGATCTAGATCATACATATAGCTTACTTGATTCTCTGAGCTCACTGGTTCATTATAGTTCATCTTTGGCCAATCGGGTTAGCAGTAATTATATGCTTACATACTAAGTACATTTACTTGTTCTTAAACTGTTCTTCTATTACAAAGTACTTTTGATAAACGTACTAAACTTATGATCTGTTCTTACCATACATACTAGTACTATGTATAACTATTAAGTATTTTATGTGAATCTCACCAACTACTTTCGTAGTTGACTCTTTTGAACTTACATGCTTTTCAGGCTAGACTATTAGATCCTTTAGCATAGGAGTCTTCCTTCTCTCAGCTCTTTCCTCTGGTGATTATTCGTACATTCAAGATCAGTAGCTGTGAAGACTTTCTTTTTGCTCAAGACTTGGTTCTGTAAAGACAATTGTTCTGTCTTTCTTGATATTGACTATTCTGGGGTATATCCCATGTTCTGTAACAACTTATGAAACTTATTATCTTTTAATGTTATTGGCTGTGTTTGAACTTGTACTGTGCGTGCTTGTGCTTATCTGTGCATCCCGTATATTCCGCTTTAGCGGGGTGTTACAGTTGGTATCAGAGCCCATGGTTATAGTGAACACCGAGCTTTTCCTAAGGAAAACTCGAGCTATAACTTGAATCCACTCTGAGGTGATTCTTTGATGAACGGTTTGAGTAGTAGGTACTCTTATCATATTAGATGTAACCTGATCAACTACATATAATTACGATAAAAGCACCTAGGACCTCAAGGTGTGTCATTGAAGTGTCATCCATTTCTTAGAGCTCAATTAAGTACTTCGTGCAATCTCGTTCGTGATCATATCAGTTCTAGTTCATGTTCTAGTTTGTTTGTTCTCTTATAGTTCCTTCGTTCTTGAAAGACATACGTGCTGGTGCTTCGACTATAGGTCTTAGAGCTTATACGACTCTAGACCCTCATCGTGCGACCGATGACTGTTCTTGTTCATATATTGTACTAGCGACGATCTTTTATTAACGTACTACGTGCTTGGAGCTATAGACTTGTTCGAAACGTAATCGAGTTCATATTTTCGTCTTATCAGGAGTTATAAGGAAGGATGTCTGCTACACGGGGAAGAAAGCCTAGAGTTGCACCTATGGTTGAACCTGTTGTCGAACCCGCTGAACGTGAGCCTAATGCTAATGCTACTGTCAATTTTACTCTTGAAGATGTAGCAAACCTCATCACTGACCGCATGAATGCGATGATGCCGAATCTTGCTACTCAAGTTGCTCAGATGCTGGGAATTCCATTAACTGAAGGTACTAGGACTACTCGACCGACTCAGAACAAGAGAACTCAAGGAGAACTTGAAGAGAATCATGAAGTGAACAGTGACTCGGACGGAGCTAGTCAGATCAACACTCGGGCTACTGCTGAAGGCAGAGTTAGCCAAGGCAGAGGGTGTTCATTTAGGACTTTCACTCAGTGCAAACCCCTAGTCTACACAGGGGAGAAGGGAGCTGCAGAGTTGTTGATGTGGCTTGAGAATATGGAGGAGGCCCTATACCATACTGAGACTACAAAAGACAAGATGGTGGAGCACGCGACTAGCCAATTTGACGGAGCTGCTAGATCATGGTGGACTGGCATCGTCACTACTGATGGCAGAAAGTCTGCCTATGCTCACACCTGGGAGGAACTCCAAAAGATGATGAGAGCTGAGTTCTGTACCAAAGATGCATTACAAGAGTTGGAACAAGAGTTTTGGGACTTGAAGATGAAGGGAGTGGAGATTGAAAAGTATATTCTGAGGTTTAATGAGCTTGCCAGGCTTGTACCACACTTGGCTTCGACTGAAAAGAAGAAGATCGACCGTTTTATTTGGGGCTTGATCCCAGAAGTCCGCCGTGCTCTTACTAGCAAAGGCCCTAAGACTATGTCAAGAGCCGCTTTAGTAGCTAAGACTTTGACTAAAGATATTATCAGATCAGGAGGGTTGACTGAAAATGCTGAGAAAGGGAAAAGGAAGGCTGAGGAAGTGGCGGAAAGGAAAGTAGAGCCCCCAAGTAAGAAGGGGAAGATCTTGAAGAACTATGCGGTGACCGCAATGCCTGAACCTACTAGATATTCTGGAGCTTACCCAAGGTGCACCCGCTGTAATCTTCATCACACGGGTGATTGTCCTGTCTGTTTCAAGTGCCAAGGGATTGGTCACATGGCCAAGTACTGTAGTGCTATTCCAACAAATCCGCCCAGGAACAACCCACCGCCAGTCAACAAAAATCCCCCTGCCAGGAACCCTCGACTTCCACTACCACCTACTGCTCCAGTCCAAAGGAACCAGAACCAGAACGCCCAAGTTCAGCGTGTTGCTTATCCACGCGGGCCCAGAAATCAAAACCAGCAGAACAACCAGCAGCAGCAAAACCAACAAGGCCCAGCGAACGCCCGTGTTTTTGCTGTGAAAGCTGAGGAAGCTCGTCAGAACCCTCGGGTTGTGACAGGTACTTTTCTTCTGAACGATCATTATGCTTCTGTGCTATTTGACTCCGGTGCTGAGCGTAGCTTTGTTGCGCTAGAATTTAAAGCTAGAACTAAAATGATAACTGGTAACTAGAAGATAAGTATGTGGTAGAATATGCTAATGGCCAGACGGTACCAACGAAATTGTTCTAGATTGCCCTATGACCTTAGTAGACAAGAACTTTACTATCGATCTAATCCCTGTTGAGATTACTAGCTTCGACATTATCGTGGGAATGGATTGGTTATCCAGACACCACGTGACTATTTGTTGCCGCGAGAAGTCAGTTCATTTACTGCTACCGAACGGCGAGATCTTAATTGTACAAGGCGACAAATCTACGAACGAACTTAAAATCGTCACAGCCATGAAATTTCGTAAGTACTTGGACAAGAAAGATCATCTAGTGTACTTAGCTCATGTCATCGATAAAATTGCTACAGAGAAGAAAGTGCAAGACATCCCCATTGTTCGGGACTTTCTTGATGTCTTTCCTGATGACTTACCAGGTATTCCACCTGTTAGACAAGTCGAGTTCAATATCGATCTAGTTCCCGGTGCAGCACCTGTCGCTAAAGCACCGTATCGTTTGGCCCCTCCCGAAATGCAAGAACTGTCCAATCAATTGCAAGAACTCTTGAGCAAAGGCTTCATTCGTCCTAGTTCATCCCCTTGGGGAGCACCTATTCCATTTGTCAAAAAGAAAGACGGTTCCATGAGAATGTGCATAGACTACTGTGAATTGAACAAACTAACCGTTAAGAACCGGTATCCCCTACCTCGCATAGACAATCTATTCGATCAATTGCAAGGTGCTTCGTACTTTTCTAAGATCGATCTACGTTCGGGATATCACCAAATTCGTGTTGAAGATGGTGACGTCCCAAAGACAGCCTTTCATACTCGCTATGGTCATTACGAATTTCTCGTGATGCCATTCGGTCTAACTAATGCTCCAGCGATCTTTATGGACTTGATGAACCGTGTCTGTCGTCCGTTCTTAGACAAGTTCGTTATAGTGTTCATAGACGACATACTTGTGTACTCCCGGAACCAGACTGATCATGAACAACATCTCCGATCTATTCTTCAACTCCTCCGCGACGAACAGTTGTACGCTAAGTTCTCTAAGTGCGAGTTCTGGCTTCGCCAAGTACAGTTCCTCGGCCACGTTCTGAAAGAGCAAGGCATTCATGTAGACCCGGCCAAGATTGAAGCAATCAAAAAGTGGGAGGCTCCGAAAGCTCCTACTGAAGTTCGCAGTTTTCTTGGGCTGGCCGGCTACTATCGTCGTTTTATTGAGAACTTCTCCAAAATCGCACTACCGTTGACTCAATTGACTCAGAAAACCAGAAACTTCGTTTGGGGTGAACAACAAGAACGAACGTTTCAAACCTTAAAGGACAAGTTGTGTGAAACACTTGTTCTAACCTTGCCTCTCAAGGGACTGAAGATTTTGTCGTGTACTGTGACGCTTCACACCAAGGACTAGGTTGTGTACTGATGCAAAGAGGCAAGGTGATCGCCTACGCATCCCGACAACTCAAAGTACATGAAAAGAACTACACCACTCACGATCTAGAGCTTGGAGCTGTCGTATTTGCCCTAAAGATTTGGAGGCACTACTTGTACGACACTAAATGTACTATCTTCACCGATCACAAGAGCTTGCAACATGTGTACAATCAGAAAGAGCTGAACATGAGACAAAGACGTTGGGTAGAGTTACTGAGTGATTACGATTGTGATATCAAGTATTATCCTGGAAAAGCGAATGTAGCAGCCGACGCGCTAAGCAGAAAAGAATGAATCAAGGTCTTAGAAATGTTTTGAATAAATTCCTCAAATCGTACTGTTGCCATTAGAACGATTAGACGGCTCAAATTAATTTAAATTCTAGGTATATTGTACACCCAAATATGTGTTTACATGAAGGCCCATTTGATCTTAAATCTTGACTTAAAGGACGAGTCTATAATTTAATGCGATAAAATACTAGAATTCGAGTCGAAAACGTTCAAGTTTATAAAAGTTCTAGTCCAAAATGTTCACAATTAGTCCTTGTATTTATTGAGTTCATTTAATATAGGAAAGGTATATACAGAAAATGATGGAAACCCTTGAGAGAAAAACTACTATTCACCCTTCTTCTCCACCTTTCTCCCCTCTCTCTCTAAAACACACACTTGCAGCCACCATAAACACACACAAAATTCATTTTTTGATTTTGCGTTGTTAAACCAAAATTATTTGTACTTTTAGCATCCTTGTGATAATCAAAACATATTTCTGGAATCAAATCTCAGGTAACAACAACAAATTTTGAGTTTTTGATCAAATTAAAAGTGTACTTTTTCAAGGTTATGTTCTTGATGATTTTGTCCAATTTTTGAATGAAAAATGTGTTAATAGCTAATGGGTTTGAGTCTAAATGTATTTAGTAACATTTTTATGAACAAATTTGGGTCATAACATGCTTTAATCTACAAAACCCATTTTTCAAAATGAGGGAAAACTTGTTCTTGATGTGCCATGCCTTATTCATGTTATAGATGGTCTTGAAATCGTTAAAAGTGTTATTGGTTAGTGTTATTATGTATGTATGTACTAGTTTTATGTTCAAACAAATCTCGGAATCGATCTAGACCTTCGTTTTGGTTGTGGCACTTGTTCAGCCTGTTCTGGATGATGGGACGGTCTTGGTGGGACGATCTTGGTCCCCAAGATCGTCCTAGGCAGCTCCTTGTTATGTAGCTCTTGTTCGTTCGATCTTGTGTGGTGTTGTGATGTGTTGGTACGTTGCATGGGTAACTGATCCTCTGGATTGGTTTAGCTCAAACACTTGTTCATAAAACGATCGTGTACACTTGTCCTCATACTTGGAAACTAGGACGGTGTTGGCTAGGGTGATGCTAGGGCGGTCTTGAGTTCATAAGCCCTAAAACCCTAGGACGACTTCGTGCAATCATAAAACAACATGTACATGTTCTATAACACACCATACTTAATCATTTAACACCAAACCAAGTTCGTAACATCATTATCATTCGATTAACACATTAAAGGCTACTTATTAACATCGAGCTAGTTCATGAGTTGATCTAAAACAACGAACAAAGTACAAACCCTAATTAAGTACACATAAGACATGTGCTATCTAAATTACTAAAGTAGGAGTTCTATGAACAATTAAATTGAGTTCTCAAGGCTAAAGTGCATTATTAAAGACAAGTTCAACTCATTAACACGATAAGTATTTATGTGTGAGTTTTAAGACGTTCAGTTTGAGTCCAGTTGACGTACTTAAAGTTCATTGAAACTCTTTTAAGTCAAAACGTTTAAAGATCTTCAAAGGACCAAATCATCAGGTCATCAAGGAAATTTCAGTGAATAATTAATCACAAGAACTAATACATGTATTCATCTATGATCAATGACCTGTGATTAGGTTGACATCAAGAAGTACTTGGATTCAAATAGATATAACTGACTTATATCTGTGCTTGTTCTCTATGCTTGTAAACTACGTTGTACCGGATCACTGTGAGTCTTCGTAGCCCCTTTTTCTTTACTTATGTTTTGGGGTGAAGGAATACAAAATATGCTTTTATATATGCCGTAACTGCTTTCATTGTTATTCTATGGCTGTTAGACTACTTTGTGACATATTAGCCATGTCATGTTTATGACCGTGAGTGCACGATTGATACATACTAGCCATATCATGTTTATGACTGTGAGTGCACGATTGATTTATTCTAGCCAAGTACTGTAAATGCACGATTATATACATTCTCATACTCATGTGCAAAGTTGGTCTCTAGCCACATCATACTACTTTATTCTCGAATTCTATTGACGGCATAAATCATAACTTATACAACTTATTAATGTTCTGAAACCTACGAACTCACCAACCTTTGTGTTGACACGTTTAAGTATTCCTTTCAGGTAATCAAGCAAATCGTGGCTAGGATTGGTAGCATGGGACTCATAGCAGACTTCAGGATTTAGGATTGGAGTTTGCATGCTTTCATTTATGCTTGATGGCAATATACCTAACCGTTACCCCTGCGTGGGAACTTTTCATACATTTATTTGATTGTTGATTTAACCTATGTGTGATGACTCCTCTTTTGCTTAATTGACTATGTAATCGATTAACTATGCTTAATCTATGCACTCATTTAGTATTCCTATGTAACATCCATGTGCGCGTGTGCTTTATCTTACATCCCGAGTTTTCTGCCGTAGTCGGGGTGTTATAGATTGGTATCAGAGCCGTGGTTATAGTGACTTAGGTGGATTTGCCTAGACTATAACTTAGGAACCGCACGTAGCATGCATGATAGGAATTATGTGTGCATTCAATCTCTATGAATCTTATCTATATCCGCGATATTCATGCTATTGTATTTTATTCATGCGCAGACCTTAGAACCATGCTACCCTGCCACGTGTATTCATGCTATTAGTATTCGAACTATGAGATGTGTTAAAATTGAGTAATGATAACAAGTTAGCGAAATGACGTGGTTGTAGCAAGGAAGTACGGCGATATATCATCACAGAAAAGCCTGATCAACTTTTCGCGTGTGGTATATTTTCCATGGACTTGATAGCAACATGGATCGTGCCTAAGATGGTTAGAGTGTGGTAGCAATTCTGGGATGTTCAATGGGTGCTGGTCGGGTGGAGGGTTAGCCGCTGGTACACCCTATATACATACCTTTGCCAATACCTAGAGAGCATACCGGTACTGTGAACCGACCTTGCATTAGATGTACTAGAGGTGTGGAGGGTTAGCCGCTGGTACACCCTATATACATACACCGCTAGTGCAAAGGATGTAGGTGTTAGATCTGGACCGCACTTTGGCTATCAAAAGTAAATTGGTTTAAAATTAAATTTAAGTTGAAATGGTTATGTTATTCACCTTGCAAACTATCTTTCATGAATTGAACATTTTTAGTGTGACGTTACTTTGTACCACATGATTGACATTGATGATAATGATTACCTTCGGACATAATACTTGAATTCTTGAATTACATGCGATAATGAAAGTATAAATGTATAGGATTCAAGAAAACTAACACGAGTGTGCTTGAGAGTGCGTAAATGACGTCACGAACGACTATTTCCTCATTCTAACGCCGATTCCGTCTTTTCCTAATATAGGAAAATGGTGCGCACAAGAGCAAACCCGAATGTCGAAGTTCAAGCTGATGGAGTTGGTCGTGGTAACCCTGGGGGTGGTCGTGGCAATCCAAGAGGTGGTCGTGGAGGTCAGCAAGGAAGAGGCCGTGGTAGAGGCCGTGGTGGCCGTGGTGGCCGTGGTGATGGCATGGGTCATGTTGAAAACCCTGATTTGGCCACTATCATTGCTGAACAGCTGGCGGCTTCAATGCCGACTATTATCGAACAAGTGGTTACTGCAATGGGTACTGCTCCGAATCAGAACCGAAGAGCACCTGAAGTTGAAGCTGAACCAGTAAGAGTTGCACCGCAACAAGTAAATCAAGAACAAGAGAACTTTGATCCCGAAGCGGAGTTTGTTAGAGATGGTGTGTATGTGGGCCCTGGACCCAGGAGGTTTCCCAGGAATGATGAGTATGCAGTGGAAAGGAGAGGTTGTAGTTACACTGAATTCAAGAAGTGTGGTCCACCAGATTACAATGGAAAACGAGGGGCATGGGTGTTTATGAAGTGGTTGGAGAAATTGGAAGCAGTCATGGACATAAGTGAATGTCCATCCCATCAGAGAGTAAGATTCACTGGAGATTCATTCACCGATGATGCACTGTCATGGTGGAACACTTTGCTTGGAGCCCGTGGAAGAACTGCTACCTTGGAAACACCATGGGATGAGTTTAAGGAGATGATGAAGAACAGCTTTTGTCCACTGAATGAGATGCAGAAGATTGAGCAAGAGTTTTGGCACCACACCATGGTGGGATCTGGACATGTAGAGTATACCAGCAAGTTTCAAGAGCTGGCTAGATTGGTACCACACTTGGTGACTTCTGAGTCGAAGCTGATTGAGAGATACGTCTATGGCCTTATTCCTCAGATTTGTAACACCATGACTGGCATTCCTCCTTACTCCATCGAAGAAGCTATTCGAAGGACCAGTGCTATGACTGATGACTTGGTTAGGGCTGGAGCACTAGCTAAATCTGGAGAGAAGAAGAGGGATTTTGGTGAACCCAGTAAGAGGAGAGATTTCAGAACTGACAAGAGAACTAGGGTTGGAAAGGTGTTTGCAACAGTTGAGCCAGGACAGAGGGTGTATGTTGGCCAATCTCCTCAGTGTGCTACTTGTACTTATCATCATCCAACAGTAGTGCCATGTCGATTTTGTTAGAATTGTCAGAAGTTTGGGAACTTAGCTAAAGATTGCAGAGCAGCCAGAATCCCAGCAGCACCACTGAATGTCGCACCAAGAAACATTAGGAATCCTCCAGCTAATCAAAGAGCATGTTATGAGTGTGGAAGTACTGAACACTATCGCAATGTTTGTCCCAGAGTTGTTAGACGACCCGCACTAGCCGCAGTCAATCAGAATCCACTACAGATCGCAGCTCCTAATCCACTAAGAGTTAACCAAGCCCAGCAAGCCAAGGGCCGAGTCTTTGCTTTGAATGTTGTGGAAGCTGCTAACGATCCAAACGTCGTCACGGGTAAATTTCTCTTAAACAATCATCTAGCTACTGTGTTATTCGATTCGGGTGCCGACTACAGCTTTATCTCCACTAACTTTGTGTTCACTATTAACGTGAAACCCATTCGTACACATGCATGTTATGAAATAGAAGTAGCTAGTGGTGGAATCTCTAAACTTAAACAAATTGTGCCTAAATGCGTGTTAACACTCGATAGTCATTCATACTATATAGACCTAGTCCCATTTGAAATGTGTAGCTTTGATGAAATAGTGGGGATGGATTGGTTATCCCTTATATATGCAACAATTGTATGTCGCGCAAAAATCCTTAGAATTCCCTTAAGTGGGGGAGACGTACTAGAAATCCAAGGTGAACGACCCGAGTCACACAAACGAATCCTAATGAGCACGGCAACCGAAGTAATCAAACTAGCCGATATCCCAATAGTTCGTGATTTTCCCGACGTATTTCCTGATGACGTTCAAGGATTGCCTGCGGCTCGACAAGTTGAATTCCGAATCGATCTCCTACCTAATGCAACTCCAGTGGCAAAGGCACCATACCGTTTAGCTCCTTCTGAAATGCAAGAACTCACGACACAGTTACAAGAGTTACAAGACAAGGGTTTCATTCGACCAAGTTCTTCACCATGGGGTGCACCGGTATTATTCGTTAAGAAGAAAGACGGATCCTTTCGCATGTGCATCGATTATCGTGAGCTAAACAAGCTAACCGTTAAGAATCGATACCCTTTACCGCGCATTGATGACCTATTTGATCAGTTGCAAGGCGCAAAGTACTTCTCTAAAATTGATCTTCGTTCAGGCTACCATCAGTTAAGAGTTCGTGAAGAAGACGTGCTAAAGACAGCATTTAGCACGAGATATGGACACTTTGAGTTTCTAGTGATGCCATTTGGATTAACAAATGCGCCTGCTGTTTTTATAGACTTGATGAACCGCGTATGCAACCCTATCTAGATCAGTCCATCATAGTTTTCATTGACGATATCCTCATCTACTCGAAGACTAAGAAAGAGCATGAAGTACATCTGAGAGAAGCTCTGGAACTTCTGAGGGCTGAAAGGTTGTATGGAAAATTCTCGAAGTGTGAATTTTGGTTAGAAGAGGTGAAGTTTTTGGGTCATGTAGTTGACAAGGATGGAATAAAGGTTGATCCCAGCAAGATAGAAGAAGTAGAGAATTAGAGAAGACCAGAGACACCGATGGAGAACAGACAGTTTCTCAAATTAGCGGGTTACTACCGATGATTTGTCGAGAACTTCTCAAGGATCGCACAACCACTCACATTGTTGACACACAAAGATAGAAGTTTCGATTGGGGAGAGAAACAAGAAGAAGCTTTCAGAATCTTGAAGGAGAAGTTATGTAATGCACCGGTCTTAAGTCTTCCAGAAGGAACCGAAGATTTTATCGTATATTGCGACGCGTCGGGTCAAGGCTTAGGATGTGTGCTGATGAAGCGAGGCAAGGTCATTGCATATGCATCTCGCCAACTGAAGATTCATGAGAAGAATTACACGACTCACGATCTGGAGTTGGGAGCTATCGTTTTTGCACTCAAATGTTGGAGGCACTACCTGTATGGAACAAAGAGTGTGATATACACAGATCATAAGAGCCTTCAGCATATCTTCACTCAGAAAGATCTTCATATGCGCCAGAGACGATGGCTAGAGTTGTTTAGCGACTACGATTGTGAGATTCAATATCATCCCGGAAAGGCAAATGTAGTAGTAGACGCCTTGAGTAGGAAGGAGAGAGTTAGGCCAAGACGAATTAGAGCCATGAGCATTACCGTGCACAATAGTCTGAAAGATAGACTGATTGGGGCACAAGTAGAAGCAAACAAGAAAGAGAATATTGATAGAGAAAGATTGGGAGGTATGATAGAACAGTTCGCTCAAATAGATGATGGAGGGTTGTATTTTTGCGATCGATTGTGGATACCAATGTATGGAGGACTAAGGAAGTTGATAATGGATGAAGCGCACAAAGCAAGATATTCTATCCATCCAGGGATAGATAAGATATATCAAGACTTGCGAGATCTATTTTGGTGACCAGGAATGAAGAATAATGTGAGGAAGTGCCTAACGTGCTTGAAGGTTAAGGCAGAACATAAGAAGCCAGGAGGGCTACTAACATAACCAGAGCTTCCCAGTTGGAAGTGGGAAAAGATTACTATGGATTTTGTCACAAAGTTACCAAGAACGAGTAGTGGTAAGGATGCAATTTGGGTGGTGGTAGATCAACTGACCAAGTCAGCGCATTTCATACCCATACGTGAAGATTACTCAATGGAGCAGTATGCGCGTCTGTATCTTAAGGAGATTGTAGCTAAACACGGCGTTCCAGTATCAATCATTAGTGATAGGGATAGTCGATTTACCTCAGGATTTTGGAAATCGTTGCAACGAGCCTTGGGAACACGTATCGATATGAGCACCGCCTACCATCCACAGTCGGACGGACAGAGTGAGAGGGCGATTCAGACTCTAGAAGACATGCTAAGAGCATGCATCATAGATTTTGGAGGAAGTTGGGATACTCGCCTCCCACTAGTCGAATTCTCATATAACAACAGTTATCATGCAAGTATCGGGTGTCCGCCTTTCGAGGTTTTGTATGGAAGAAAATGTCGATCCCCGCTTGCATGGCATGAAGTCGGAGACGTGCAATTGATAGGTCCAGAAATCATTCTTGAAACTACAGAAAAGGTTGCTCAAGTCAAGGAGAACCTCCTGAAAGCAAGAGACAAACAAAAGAAATATGCAGACAACCGAAGGAAACCTTTAGAGTTTCAGGTTGGTGATCGAGTGATGCTTAAAGTTTCGCCTTGGAAGGGCGTAGTCAGATTCATAAAGAGGGGGAAACTAGCTCCAAGATATGTTGGACCGTTTGAAATTGTAGAACGTGTTGGTGGAGTAGCTTACCGCTTGAAACTTCCCCAAGAGCTGAGTAACGTACACGATGTTTTTCACGTATCGAACCTCAAGAAGTGTCTAGCTGACGAAACAACATATGTTCCTTTGAACGAGATACGAGTAGATAGTAATTTAAGCTTCAAAGAATAACCCGTTGAAATCTTGGAACGAGAAGTCAAAAAGCTCAAGAAACATAAGTATACCATTGTGAAAGTTCGTTGGAACTCCCGTAGAGGCCCAGAGTTTACTTGGGAGCGAGAAGATCAAATGAAGCTTAAGCATCCACACTTATTTACTTAACTCGATACCTCTAACTAGTAAGAAGGCTTAAGAACTTAGTGCCTCACTTGATACTTGACGCTTACTATGCAATATAATACTTGAAAACTCAATGTGAAACATACTACTTGCTACTTATTGTGTGATTACATACTTAAAACTTAACGTGCAACTTGATATTTGTAAACTTCGTGTGCAATTGAAACTTGAAGCATGACGTGTAATTCGAATTTCGGGACGAAATTCCTTTAAGTAGGGGAGAATGTAACAACCGTCCTAGAAATGTTTTAAATAAATTCCTCAAATCGTACTGTTACCATTAGAACGATTAGACGGCTCAATTTAATTTAAATTCTAGGTATATTTAGACCCAAATATGTGTTTACATGAAGGCCTATTTGATCTTAAATCTTGACTTAAAGGACGAGTCTATAATTTAATGCGATAAAATACTAGAATTCGAGTCGTAAACGTTCAAGTTTATAAAAGTTCTAGTCCAAAATGTTCACAACTAGTCCTTGTATTTATTGAGTTCATTTAATATAGGAAAGGTATATAAAGAAAATGATGGAAACCCTTGAGAGAAAAACTACTATTCACCCTTCTTCTCCACCTTTCTCCTCTCTCTCTAAAACACACACTTACAGCCACTATAAACATACACAAAATTTATCTTTTGATTTTGGGTTGTTAAACCAAAACTATTTGTACTTTTAGCATCCTTGTGATAATCAAAACATATTTCTGGAATCAAATCTCAGGTAACAACAACAAATTTTGAGTTTTTGATCAAATTAAAAGTGTACTTTTTCAAGGTTATGTTCTTGATAATTTGGTCCAACTTTTGAATGAAAAATGTGTTAATAGCTAATGGGTTTGAGTCTAAATGTGTTTAGTAACATTTTTATGAACAAATTTTGGTCATAACATGCTTTAATCTACAAAACCCATTTTTGAAAATGAGGGAAAACTTGTTCTTGATGTGCTACGCCTTATTCATGTTATAGATGGTTCTTGAAATCGTTAAAAGTGTTATTGGTTAGTGTTATTATGTATATATGTACTAGTTTTATGTTCTAACAAGTCCTGGAATCGATCTAGACCTTCGTTTTGGTTGTGGCACTTGTTCAGCCCGTTCTGGATGATGGGACGGTCTTGGTGGGACGATCTTGGTCCCCAATATCGTCCTAGGCAGCTCCTTGTTATGTAGCTCTTGTTCGTTCGATCTTGTGTGGTGTTGTGATGTGTTGGTACGTTTAATGGGTAACTGATCCTCTGGATTGGTTTAGCTCAAACACTTGTTCATAAAACAATCGTGTTCACTTGTCCTCATACTTGGAAACTAGGACGGTCTTGGCTGTGATGCTAGGACGGTCTTGAGTTCATAAGCCCTAAAACCCTAGGACAACTTCGTGCAATCATAAAACCACATGTACATGTTCTATAACACACCATACTTAATCATTTAACACCAAACCAAGTTCATAACATCATTATCATTCGATTAAACACATTAAAGGCTACTTATTAACATCGAGCTAGTTCATGAGTCGATCTAAAACAACGAACAAAGTACAAACCCTAATTGAGTACACATAAGACATGTGCTATCTAAATTACTAACGTACGAGTTCTATGAATAGTTAAACTGAGTTCTGAAGGCTAAAGTGCATTATTAAAGACATGTTCAACTCATTAACACGATAACTATTTATGTGTGAGTTCTAAGACGTTCAGTTCGAGTCGAATTCACGTACTTAAAGTTCATTGAAGCTCTTTTGAGTCAAAACGTTTAAAGATCTTCAAAGGACCAAATCGTCAGCTCATCAAGGATATTTCAGTGAATAATTAATCACAAGAACTAATACATGTATTCATCTATGATCAATGACCTATGATTAGGTTGACATCAAGAAGTACTTGGATTCAAATAGATATAACCTACTTATATCTGTACTTGTTCTTTGTGCTTGTAAACTACGCTGTACCGGATCACTGTGAGTCTTCGTAGCCCCTTTTTCTTTACTTATGTTTTGGGGTGAAAGGAATACAAAATATGCTTTTATATATGCCGTAACTGCTTTCATTGTTATTCTATGGCTGTTAGACTACTTTGTGACATATTAGCCATGTCATGTTTATGACTGTGAGTGCACGATTGATACATACTAGCCATGTCATGTTTATGACTGTGAATGCACGATTGATACATACTAGCCATGTCATGTTTATGACTGTGAGTGCACGATTGATACATACTAGCCATGTTATGTTTATGACTGTGAGTGCACGATTGATTTATTCTAGTCAAGTACTGTAAGTGCACGATTATATACATTCTCATACTCATGTGCAAAGTTGGTCTCTAGCCACATCATACTACTTTATTCTCGAATTCTATTGAGGGCATAAATCATAACTTATAGAACTTACTAATGTTCTCAAACCTACGAACTCACCAACCTTTGTGTTGACACGTTTAAGTATTCCTTTCAGGTAATCAAGCAAATCGTGGCTCGGATTGGTAGCATGAGACTCATAGGAGACTTCAGGATTTAGGATTGGAGTTTGCATGCTTTCATTTATGCTTGATGGCAATATGCCTAACCGTTACCCCTGCGTGGGAACTTTTCATACATTTATTTGATTGCTGATTTAACCTATGTGTGATGACTCCTCTTTTGCTTAATTGACTATGTAATCGATTAATTATGCTTAATCTATGCACTCATTTAGTATTCCTATGTAACATCCATGTGCGCGTGTGCTTTATCTTACATCCCGAGTTTTCTGCCGTAGTCGGGGTGTTACAGGTAGCTAAGTCATTAGTACCTAAGTTCACTAATGTTGAGGAAAAGAAGAAGAGCTGGAGGAGAAAGAGTCATAATAGGAAGAAGAGAGTTCTTATTGATCTAAACAATTCATCTTTGAAAAACAATGTTAATAATACCAAGGCAATGCCTTGTGGGTCTGTAAACAATTTTAATTCTCGTGCTTGTGTGAATGATTTGAATGCTGATAGACATGTTACTTTTAATTCTAATGTGAATATGCGTACCTTTTATCCAAATGTGCTTATTGATGATATGCTTGTTAATGCTTATGTTGATTCTAAAGCATGTTTGTATGCATGTCCTAAGTTATATACCCTGCTTGTGTTAACTAACCACAAAGGACCCGTCTTCAAGTGGGTACCTAAAGTCGGTTAAATTTCTTTGATTGCAGAAAATAACCATCTGTGTTTGGATACTCGATTCCGGGTGTTCAAAACACCTGACTGGCAATAAAGCATTGCTCAAGAACTTTATCGAACGATTCATGGGAACTGTTCGATTTGGAAACAACAATTTTGCTCCTATCTTAGGTTATGGAGACATTGAACGCAATGGAATTGTCATCAAGAAAGTTCATTATGTTGAAGGGTTAAGTCATAACTTGTTCAGTGTTGGACAATTCTGTGACAACAATCTTCAAGTTCTTTTTCGACAATCTCTTTGCAAAGTTCAAACTCTAGAACGAGTTGATAGTCTTTGTGGCGACCGTGATGATAACCTTTTTACCGTTAATCTCGATGATAACCAACCAACCGATAATATTTGTCTCATTTCAAAGGCTACGTTAAAGAATTCTTGGTTATGGCATAGAAGGCTTTCTCATCTAAATTTTCCAACAATCAATACTTTAGTCAACAAGCATCTTGTTGAAGGCTTACCAGACTATAAGTATGAAAGTGAGCATGTCCGTCCTTCTTGTGCTGTTGGGAAGATTAAGCGAGCTTCTCATAAACCTAAGAAATCTCCAAATTCATTAGCACCGCTTCATTTGCTTCACATGGATCTTTGTGGGCCGATGAAAGTACAAAGCCGAAATGGGAAGAAATACATTTTGGTTATTGTTGATGATTATTCAAGATATACTTGGGTCAAGTTTCTTGCATCCAAAGATGAAACAACTCAGTTTTTGATTGATTTCATCACTTCTACTTAAGTAAATCTTCAACTACCAGTTCGTTACATCCGTTCGGATAACGGTACTAAGTTCAAGAATGTCGTTTTTGATGAGTTTTGTAAATCCGAGTTACCAATTCTCTGCGGTTCATACCCCACAACAAAACAGTGTCGTTGAAAGGAGAAATCGAACGCTAGTGGAAGCAGCAAGGACAATGCTTGCTTATTCCAAGTTACCATCAAATATGTGGGCTGAAGCTGTTGACACTGCTTGTCACACTCAGAATCGGTCCATTGTTAATTAGCGTTTCGAGAAGACTCCTTATTAGGTTGTTAACAAACGCAAACCCAACATCAACTATTTTCATATCTTTGGGTGTGTTTGTTATACTTTGAATGATCGGGAGAACCTTGGAAAATTCGAAAAGAAAGGTGATGAAGGTTACTTTGTTGGTTATTCCAAGACATCAATTGCCTACCGAATCTACAATCGCCGAACAAATACAATTCAAGAAACAATGAATGTTTGGTTTGATGAGATGTCAGGCATGATCTTTGAACAAGAAAGTTTGCGACCAACAAGTAATGATGCAAGTGCTTCAAGTATTTCTACAAGGACTTCTACTTTAGCATCTAGATTCAAGAAGTTTCCAACTCCAACAAGCGATGAATTAGATATTCTTTTTGAAGAATTCTACAATTCCAAACCGATTCACGATGAAGAACCTCGAGTCATCGTTGAACCAATTCAGACAAATAATCCAGTTCCTGACAACAATCATGAATCATCATCAAGTTCGTCTGAGCAAGGTGCTACATCTTCTAGTAGTAGTTGTTCATCCTCTTCTAATGATTCTTCTTCACCACCCTCTCCTGATAATTCTTCTCAAGTGAATGATCTAAAACAATCTACCTAATTTACTCAGACAACAAATCCAATGAACACTCCAAATGTGTATGTGCTACTTGACTTCGATCATCCATCCTATGAGGAAGCAGTTCTACCAAGCTATGATTCCATCTCTCAACTAAACTCAGGTTTTAATGATGATGATGTTTATATTCATCAACAAGAATCTCTTCCTCATGATGATGATGTTTAATGATGATGATGTTTAATGAAGATTAGTTCCAAATCCAAGAAAAGACGATCCAATTGGAACAAAGTGGATTTTCAAGAACAAAAAGGATGAGAATGGAGTGGTAGTAAGGAACAAAGCTCGACTTATTGCAAAGGGTTATTGCCAACAACCTGGTGTTGACTTCGACGAAACTTTTGCTCCAGTTGCATGAATGGAGGCCATTTGGATTTTCTTAGCTTATGCCGTATTCCAAAACTTCACTGTGTTTCAAATGGATGTCAAGACAGCTTTCTTGAATGGTGACCTCAAAGAAGAAGTTTACGTTGAACAACCAGAAGGTTGTGTTGATCCAAAAAGGCCAAACCATGTCTACAAGTTAGACAAGGCTCTCTACGGTCTTAAGCAAGCACCCCGTGCATGGTATGATATTCTAACTACTTTCTTATTAAGAGGTGGCTTTACCAAAGGCACAATTGACCCTACCCTGTTCATTCGTAAACAAGGTAAGCATGTTCTTCTTGTCCAAATATATGTTGATGACATTATCTTTGGGTCAACCAGTCAAACATTTTGCCGAAACATTTCATCTCTTATGGTTAATCATTTTGAAATGAGTATGATTGGGAAATGAATTACTTTTTGGGTCTTCAAATCAAACAATTACCAAATGGTATTTTTATATCACAAGGTAAATACATAAATGATATGTTGAAAAAGTTTGATATGACTTCATGTTCTTCAATTTCTACCCTAATGGCTGCTCAAACAAACATCAATGCTGATAAAAATGGGAAACCATTTGACCAAAAGAGATATCGAAGTATGATTGGTTCATTGTTGTATCTCACAGCATCTCGCCCAGATATAATGTTTGCAACATGTATGTGTGCTAGGTATCAAGCTGCTCCAACTGATTTACATTTTCAAGTTGTGAAACGAATATTTCGTTATCTGAAGGGTACACCCAATTTAGGTCTCTGGTATCCAAGGGATACTGGATTCAATCTAACTGCTTATTTAGATGTAGATCATGCAGGTTGTAAGCTTGATCGCAAGAGCAGTTTCGGTACTTTGCAAATTTTTGGTGATAAAATTGTGAGTTGGTCTTCCAAGAAACAGAATTGTGTGTCACTATCAACGGCTGAAGCTGAATATGTGGCTACAGCTAGTTGTTGTGCTCAAGTGTTATGGATGAAGATGCAACTAACTGATTATGGTTTGAAATATGATCATATCCCTATCTATTGTGATTCTCAGAGTGCTATTGCTGTTGCTGCCAACTCAGTAAACCACTCTCGATCAAAGCATATTGATGTGAGATATCATTTTCTCAAAGATCATATTGAGAAAGGTGACATCGAGCTCTACTTTGTGGGAACTGACTATGACCTTGCAGATTTATTCACAAAACCATTGGACGAAAAGAGGTTTAATTTTCTTATCTCTAAGCTTGGCATGTTAAATCTTGAATCTTAAATTATTTTGTTCTTGATACATTCTAGAAAAACAAAATACAAAATTTGAAATGATAAAAATAAATACAAAAATAGAAAATCTTGAAAACAAACAAAATATTTTTTTTATGGCTTGCATATACTCTGTATGCAACCCGTTTTTATTGTTTTATTTATTTCACAATGGTTTACATATACTATGTATGTAACCCGTGCTTCATATTTTTATTTATCTCAAAGAGGCTTACATATACTCTGTATGTAACCCGCTCTTAAATGTTTTATTTATGTTGAAATGTTTATACATTTTAAGATTCTGTTGTTATACATATAAATTGATATAAGAAAACAAGGAATCGAACGCCTTTGTGTACTTCCAAGTGATTTTATATCAAGATGTATGTGTCATAGCAGTTGATTGATTCCAAATCAAATTTTCTTAAAATGTTTTATTGCATCCAACTTGTTGATATAAGATGCGAAGGATCGAACGCCTTTGTGTACTCTTTAGTATTCTTATTATTAACATTGTTGTTAAAGCAAAACTTTGTGATTCTTAAATGAAAATTCTTGTTCACATTAGACTCTCAAATTTATTTTCTGTAAATATCACAACAAAGATATTACTAATCTTGATTGCACAAAAACCAATTTTTGCTGTACCTTTCTATGAAAAACATTTTGATCTATTCTTGCATAGATTTAGGGGGAGTTTGTGATTTCAAAATTTTCAAAACTTCAAATGTGTTTTTTAAATCTTTTTATACACACGTTTGATGATTTTCAAATGATTTTCTTTCAATTGAAGTTCGGTGATTAGTTTGCACATGAGCGATTCGTTCACTCCATGAACTTCATCATCGCCGACGAGTTCTACCCCCGGAGTATTCAATTCTTTCATTAGATTGTAAGGGTATTTTGAGTGATTATCGTTTCGTGCAAATAGGTTAGAGGGAGTAAAGTCGAAAAGTGAGAGGTTAAGGTGATATGTTATGAGAAAAGGGTTAAAAGAAATGATACCCTTCCCTAAATTCTCAAATCGCCGGGTTAAACACTATTCTATCGGATGTCATTTGTTGATATCTTGATAAAGACTTCATGGACCCAGTGAAGCGATGCACATCTTTACCTAACCACTCAAGTGTTTCTTAACAAATACTTGTTTCAATTCTCACGGAGATTTTCACATTTCTATTGACTCTTCACTTGGAAGATGTTGATATTGAATAAGGGCGACATTCTGCTCCAGTCCTCGACTTCATTTGATTACGTTGTGTATAGAGCTATCTTGATTGATCATTAATTTGATTCTTATTCCTTTCCTTAGGACATAGTCGAGTCATATCTTTGTGATATTATTGCTTATCTTTATGATATAGCCGAAACATTTGTAGTGATATCTTTTGATATTCCACGATGATAAAATGGAAATCCTACCAATGCTAACATCTTTTCCATCATTGAACGTAGGTCTTATATTTACATTTATGTGACTATTGAGTGAACGAGAAGTCTAACAGTGACCTCGGAATTTTACCTAAAAGTCTTTAAGGATAATAAATTGTGGTTATCGAACGCTTTGGCTGTACTGAACATGATTTATATCTTTGGAGCAATCTAGTGGTTTAAAAGCCGCAGACCGAACTATGTTAGAACATTGCTTTGTGCATGTCTCAATGATACATAGGAAATCCGAAAAATGTTATACATTTATATCGGTCATTTCATTAATCCTTTTGATTTTTGAACATGTTAACGGATCATTCTTATCCGGTTTCATTTATCATCTCACAAACACAAAAACCACCAACACCATAATATAACGTTTGTATCAACAACTTCATCCTTACATTTTAGTTACCCTTAGGATTCTTTGGGATGGGCTAATTGTTTGGGTTGATGCGTTGATGGTTGATATTTCTCCATTTAAATCTAGTTTTGGATTGTGATATTTCTTTTAACATTTTATCAATCAGTGTTTGCATAATGACATTGGTTTCCAACTTTGTCATTATGAGGGGGAGAAAAAGATTATGATTGATTATTGAAAGAAATAAGAATAATTTGAAATTATGGAGTTAGTATGTGAAAAGGTGTTTGTTTGTGTATAAAAATACGAAAATTGGATGAAAATTACACAAAATCGTTACACAAAATACGAAAATTTGGATGAAAATTACACAAAATCGAGCTATGGATCGTTCAGGTTAATGTGTCAAAGATTTTCAAAATATTTCAGTTAATTGAGCTCAAATGTTCACTAGATTTTAGTTGATTGAGATCTTGACTTGAAAAAAGAATACAAAGATAAGAATGAAACCAAAGATGAAAGGATATTCTCTCAAGATGGAACAAATGTTAAAAGATGCTCCAACAAGTTTTATTCTCATGTATTAAGGGGGAGCATGATTACTTCATAAGAGACTTATCCAAACTTCATTCAGATGTTTACTCTTCAAAGTGTTCAAGTCAATATGACAAAGATCAAAGCTACAAAAAGTTGTAAGATTGGTTAGAAGATTCAAGACAAGGAAGTAATGCTTCAAAAGAGTCTTCATCAACATACTTCATTGAAGATTTTCAAAGTCATACAATAACACTTGTTCAAGAAGCTCCAATGCATTTATCAAGGGAGAGAGTACAAGTTCATGATACTTTATTTCAAAAAGTTGAATTTCACTCAAGAATTGAACATTGAAGAATCAAAGACAAGTTCATACCTTCCGCACCTCAAAAGACAACTCTGATTCATGATTCAACAATCTTCAAAGATTCAAGACACACACACACATTTTATTCTCTGTTAAAAAAGGAACATTGAGAATCAACACATGATTTATCTTCAATAAGTCCAAGACCAAGAATGAAACAAGTTCTCCAAAGACAATGAGAAAGCTTTGAAGACTTGATTCATCACACTAATTGTCTGCTCCACCGGGCTCATCAAATTCATTCCTACAAGACAACATAACACGTACTTTATTTATTACAATATATCACTAAGGGGGAGAATGTTAGAAATTCAAAAATAGTGTTAAATTGTAATTTAAATTAGTGGACTTACTTGTAGTTAGGTCATAGGTGAATGATTACTAAGGTTGAGGGGCTAACTGTGATAATTAGCATATTTGTGTATTTAGGTATAAATACCCTCATACCTTAGATAATCATAACCTCTTCCCATTCCATTTTCACATCTAATCAAATCAGACTTTCAACACACACACTTTCTCTCTCAACACACACACTTACACCAAGAACACATACTACACAAATCCACCATTGTTAAGCTCGAATTCAGGCGAGAAATCGTGTTATCACACATTGGAAGAAGAAGTGTATGTTAAACAGACTCCAGGCTTCATTGATGAGAAGCATCCTCACGGGGTATATAGACTGAACAAAGCATTGTATGGTCTTAGACAAGCCCCCAAAGCCTGGTATGACACTTTAACCAAACATCTTCTTAAACATGGTTTTCTAAGAGGTGCAATAGATAATACCTTGTTTATCTTGAAAGAAAACAGTAATATCTTAATGGTACAAATTTATGTTGACGACATTATATTTGGGTCAACTGATGATGCAATGTGTAAAAAGGTTTCAAAAATCATGTCTACTGAATATGAAATGAGTTTAATGGGAGAATTAACGTTTTTCTTAGGTCTACAAATTAAACAAACCATGGATGGTATCTTTATTAACCAAGAAAAATATGTCAGAGATTTGTTAAGAAAATACAAATTTGATTCAATCCCATCAAAAACCACACCCATTGCAGCTCCTTTAAATTTGGATTCTGACCCAAATGGAAAACCAGTGGACCAAAAGGAATATCGTGGAATGGTTGGTTCACTAATGTATTTAACTGCAAGTCGACCAGATATAATGTTTGCAACATGTTTATGTGCCAGATTTCAGGCTAACCCAAAAGAATCACATTTGTATGCGGTTAAGCGCATTTTTAGGTACCTGAAAGGGTGCCCTAGCCTTGGTCTTTGGTATCCCAAAGGCTCAGGGTTAGATCTAATGGGTTATTCAGATTCAGATCATGCATGGTGTAAGATTGATAGAAAGTCAACAACTGGTGGATGTCACTTCCTAGGGGGAAAACTGGTGAGTTGGACCAGTAAGAAGCAGACTTCGGTCTCAATGTCAACTGCTGAGGCAATTCTGCGGCTAGTTGTTGTGCTTAGATTATTTGGATCAAAAACCAGTTACTTGATTTTGGTATGAAATACTCATGAACCCCAATTTTTTGTGACAATACCAGTGCAATTGCTATATCTCACAACCCAGTGATGCACTCCAGAACAAAACACATTAACATCAGGTATCATTTCATTCGTGACCATGTTTTGAAAGGAGATATTGAAATTCATTTCATTCCCACTGACAAACAGTTAGCTGATATTTTTACAAAACCTCTTGATGAGAAAACTTTTAAACATCTCATCAGTGAACTGGCATGTTAAATCCTCATTAAACTGGTGAGGCCCTAAAGTTGAGGATGGTTCAGGTGATCCTTGATTGGTTGGAGATTGAACGCCTTGATGTACTCAAAAACCAGTCCTTGATCAAATGGATCTCATGTTTAGGAGGAAAAGACTCAAAACACTTTTCTAACAAAAATTGCTTTTGCATCTAGAGAGTTCTCCAGTTGAAACTGGCACTGGACTGTTCCTCCAGTGTAAATGTATTATGTTGTCTTCAAACTGGAGGTTAACCAGATTTTCATAACGGTAAGAATACTTGGTCAATTGTGTGACACGTGATAATACTCGAGTGTTTTAACCCACTTACAACTGTCACATGACGTGTCATTACCATGTTGTAAAAAGATGCAGTTTTATTGGGATTGTGAAAAGTTAGTGGGCGAGTGGGTATACAAGTCGTCGTAGCATTTAATGCTGATATTAGGAATTGAATGTTTTGGCTCAAAATTCAAACTCATTTTTAACAAAATATCTAAAAGTTTTGATTTTTGATAATAAAATATTCTTGTTTATTTTTTGGGATTGTGAATCCAGCTTATAAATACCCTGTATTTACTTTCACTTATTCACTTTCGTTTCACATTCCTTCATTCAATTCCAATCATCAACAATTACTCTTTTCTCTCTGCTTATTATCAAAACCCTAATTATCAAAATTTCAATCTCTTTCTTTATCTACAATCAAATGGCTCCCAAATTTTCTCGCAGCAGAGATATTAATTTGCTCACTATTGCATACAATCCATCTTCTGAAGTCAATCATGCACATGGTGCCCCTGAGGCAAAATTAATAAAATTGAACCCTAATAATCCCATGGCTAGTTTGAAAGGGGTTCAAGCCACCGATTCTCTCATCGGAAGAATCCAACTTTTCCTTCTGGATTCTCCCATTGGTGTGACTTTTTCTCTCAATCCACACAAGTTGTACCATGACTACTTGTGTGAATTCTGGTACACTGCACAACTCGCTGATGACTGTTCATCCATTTTTTTTTCTCTAAAGGATGGAACAGTTGCGTGTACCATCACAGCGGATACTGTGAGAGATGCTCTGCATCTCAACTACTGGAGAGAAGGTGAGACTCCAGTAGTCATTACCCAAAATATAAACTATCACCAGGTGCTCCTTGACATGGGAAACAAGGAATGTTTGGAAAATGGGGTGTTGAAAACCAAAGGTGCCATGACGTTGAAGGGACTCACACCCTCATGGAGATACTTTTTCATACATCTGGTAGAGAGTATGGGAGGAAGTTCTGGTGGCCTTCACTAGATTAACTCTACCCAAGCAGAGATGGCTTATTGCTTGTGGAATGGCCTTAGAGTGGATTTTGCTGAGACTATTTTTAGAAGTTTTGTGCAAAAGTTGAAGGGTAACAGGGGATTGTGAATACCCTTCTCCAGATTCTTGTCTTTGTGTTTCCTTCAGATCCTGGGCAGTGATGCTTATCATAATACCAGTCACTTTACACTGTCCCAGAGATGCTGAGGAATTTGGACTCTCTTTGCTCCTCACCTGGAGAGGTCTAGATGCCAAATAGAATGCAGCTGGCATTCTCAAAAACTGATGCACCAGTCTAAGGTGAGTCAGAAAGATTATTGGGTGGGCCTCAAAATAATGAGGGACCCACCAGTTTGTCTGCTGTTACTGTAACGGTTGCTAAACCTAGGCAGCAGTCTTTCCCCGCCAGCTCTAGCCTGTCAGTTCCACCACCATCTCACCCTGGAGACCTCCCAACAGGTGTCCAGGTAGTTCCAAAGGCAAAACGTTCAATGAAAAGGCGCCTTAGGAGACAGTCAAATCTTGCCACTAACGTTAGTACCATTACCAGCCCTCCAGTCTCTTCCCAACAAGATGCTGGAGATAGTCAAAGGGGTGAACAGCAGGCAACCAATTCCGAACTTGCTGTAGGAGGAAGTGGTGAAGAAGTTATTGGGTCAGCCCAGCCCAACTTAGAGTCCGTGTCAGCACTTAACTTGCAGAGCCATACTTTTGACACTCTTGAAGCACGAACTGATGAAGTTTCTGGTCAGTCACAGCCAGAGATCGAGGTTCCAGACTCTTCAGCCCATGATACTACAGCTGAGGATCGAGCAGTTATGATTGAGACACCAGTGACCTCTTTCCAGGGAGAAGATGCTTTGGCAATGGATCCCCAAACTGGTGAAACCATCCAGGCAACTGGAACTGGTCACCAGGAGTATGAACAGCTTCTTCAGCCACCCCTATCATTCATAGATCTAGGCATGAGTGTGGGTGAGTTTCAGCTTGAATCCTCGGATTCGGATGAGACACATTCTGATCAGGAAATGGCTGATGCATCTACACATGATCAGCTTCCTTCCTTTTCTGGTCACCCTAGATCTACCAGTTTCAGTTTCACCTCCTGACTTCTCCACACTACAAGAAATTCCTCAATTCACCTCTAGACAACTCCTTTCTTCTATGAATGTGCTTAGAAATAGACACATTCTAACCCCATCGTCGCCAGCGTACATACCTGAGCATTCTCAGCCTGTACGTCAACTTGAATCTCTTCCCTTTCTCTCTTCAACAACTCCTTTTGTTCAACTGGTGCTACTACATCTGGAGGATCAACACTTGTAACACCTCCTCCAGTTGTACCTGTAGCGTTTCGAACTGGTCCAGTGACACCTTCCCTTCCGTCACTGGATAGCCAGTTTGTATCCTTTCAATCTGATATCCAAAACCTTCTTACAAGGGTGGAGGATATTCAAAAGGTACTCGACAAGAATACCAAGTCCCTCTCCAGGTACCAGAAGGAACACATTAAAAATGTCAAAGTGGTTGACCTGGGGATCAATAAGTTCTCTGCAAATGAGGACTTGGTATTCAACAAGCTCAATGAGTTGGTCAATTCCTCCAATCTACTTGCAACATCTTTAAGGGAGGCTTTTGCACTTACTCAAACTGGGGTCACATCCTCCATTACCAACCTGCTGAACACAACTGTCAGATCTTCAAAGGTTGATTTGCAAGAACTTGAAAGACAGGTTAAGTTGCTTATTGAAAAACCTGGTCTGGATGTGATCGAGCTTGGCAACTAGTTGGCCACTTCAGTTGGTCAAAAGATAGAAGAAACCTTAGTTGCTAGAGAACAACAATTTATGGAAAGGGTGATATCTGAGATCACCAAGACTGCAGCGCCCCAAGTTGATCTCACTCCCATTACATCTGAGATCAATCAGTTGAGGTGCAGTCTAGATACTCTGGCCAACAAGGTATCTGAACATTCCATTGCAATACATAATCTGACAACTGAAGTTGGCAAAACAAAAGATAAGGAAGTGGTGAAGGATGTTGGTACAACTGGGCTCTTTCCAGATGATTTGACAATACTTAAAGCAATTCAGGCTGGCCAAACTGAAACAAATGGCAATCTGTCGGTCGAGTCACAAGAAGTCAATCATCTTTGGAGGACAGTTCGAATGATTTATGGAGTTTTCAAGGAGTGCAAGAACATGGGGTCATGGCAGCCTCTAGATCGCTTACCCTCCAGTCCTTCGGATTTTGATGCCATTAGAAAAGGACTAGAAGCTGCCAAGGGGGAAAGATCTGTAAATATCCCCAGCACTCACATTGAAACTCCAAGTTCAAGTGTTGGGAAAGAGTTGGTTGTCACAGCCAGTACTGATGCTGGTATGCAAGTTATTGAAGAATTTGAGGATGTTGGTGATAGGGGGAAGAAGAATAAGGGCAAGGCACTTGCAACTGATGAATCTGCCCAGCCGGCCACTGATATACCCTTATTAGAAACTGGAAATCCTGATCAACTTTTTCCAGTGACTGAATCTGACAGCAAGAGATTGGCTAGAATTGGCAATGCAATAAATGAAAGGAAGAAACAAAAGAAAGCCACTTTGCTGGTCTCAAGGGTTTAACTACAAGGATTAGGCATACTTGATGTTAATGATGCTAATCTGTTGGGCATCTCACTGGAGCAATACAGGAAGGTCAAGAGTAACCTAAGGATAGTGGGACTCGTGAATGATATGATTGAAGTCCATCTGGACAAAGACTATCCTGATGATGAAGCTAAGCATGATGCCAGAACTTTAAATATATAAGTGGAGAAAGCCAAGGAAGCTAAAACTGAAGGGATTCTTAAACGAACTGAGCAAATAACGAAAAAGGTCAAACAAGTATTGAACCCACCCAAGTCTAAGAGTAAGTCAAAGTCTAAACCCTTGTCAAGGGATGCAAATTTAAGGACTTGGGTGGAACCCAATGAGCCATCCACTGAAGATGTCCGAGCTGCTGTACAAAAACTGAGCACTGCCCAGATCAAACTGGTCAATGAGTCTGATGCACGTGCATACTTAAATGAAATCAAAGTTACAATCAAACCTGGAGGAAGGCAATTTGTGGTAACCATTCAATACTTCAATGGACCACAGCTCACAACTGAGAATCCAAATGTTCATCACTATGGACATTCTGAGCATGTTGAAATGTTAAATCTGCTGGAGCCAAGGCAGCACAAGAACAAGATTGAAAAGGGTTAAGTTTATGTACTTCAAAATCTGATCAAGTTCATGGAAGATGTTGAGAAAAGATTGAACTTCGATCCTGAAGATAGAAAACCCATCTCTTCAGTTGCAAAGAGAAGAAGAACTGGCGAAGGGCCATCAGGTTAAGATCTTCTTCAGTTTTCTATTTTGTAATTTTACTTATTGTTTTGTAACTTTTGTAATTTTATCATGTATATACAAGTTGCTAGATTGTAACCACAAGATAGATAACAGACTAAATCTATCAAACAAAAAAAAATCAAGGCATTTGATGATCTATAAAAATGCCATGGAAACTTAGATTAGATTTATTCATACAAATCTTTTAAGTTCATACTTGTATAGTTACAAAAACTTGAACATACTTGGCAATATTTCGGGACAAATAGGAAGAATTTGTTAGAACCAGTTTCGTCCAAACTGGCCAGTCTCCAGTTGCATCTGGAGACCAGAAGATTTGTCCAGAAATATATTGAAGTCCAGTTGCAACGTACAGTTAATGAAACTGAAGACTTCCTTCAGTTGAGATCTGATCAGAACTGAAATTATTCCAATTGACGTCGAAGACAACAAATGGAAGATAGAGAATGACAATGGCAGCGAAGCCCAGTTGGTATTCTACACAGATTGAAACTGGAGAATATCAGTTTAAAGCTTTTACAATGCTTTACACTATTTACGAGGAAGACCTTTTTGCTTTATGCAGCTTTATACAAACAATATCATTTGTCTATGATTAAAGTACAAAAGTGCATCAAGCAGCTTTAAAGTAATATCTTGACTTACCTTATCAAGCATTTCAAAGGAACTCACTTAGTTTCCTTAAATGCTGTCAACCATATCTATACGACAAAGTTGGATTCCCAATGCCAAATTTGTCTATAAATAGAGGTGTTTGCACAACAAGAATATAACTTTGCATATTCAAACTTTTGCAATATTCTTGGTGTACTTGTGCAATATTCTCTCAATCGTAAAAGGGAACACTTCACAACTTTAAGTATTTCGATTGTTAAAGTGAATTTCCGAGTATAGATCGTTTGTATTTCATAGGTTGTTAGGATATTTACATTTATGTATTATCTTGGTTCTGCAACAACCTTGTATTTTATTTAGAATCAATAAATAAAATGCATTTGAAAATTACAACTTGCTCTCACCATTTTACTTTGTTATATTTGCTTATTGCATTGTCTTTCCTTTAGTCACCTGCTAAGTAATCTATTCAAGGACTTGGTATACAATCACTGTAACTGGTTATCTCCAGTTCAGCGTTTGTATTGCAAAGAACTCTCACCATTGACATAAAGGTGTCTTCAGTTAGTATCATCTCTTGAGTTGGGACTCATAGATTTACTGGTGCAGATGTACTACCAGCACCTTGACCTAAGGGTACTCTGCCACCAGCATTATCTTGACCATCATCTCCATCATCATCTTCATCCTCATCCCCATTACCTCCTTCTCCGAGGTTGACATCTCCTTCAATATCATCAGCAGCGTCGTCTTGGTTGTCTATAGCCACGTCTTCGATGTGCTCTGCACCCAAACCCTGAGCATCAACTTCCATGTTGATCTCTTGGTTCTGTGCAAGAAGTTGTTCAGCAACGATCTCAGGATTTGCTTGAGCAGCCTCTTCCTGGATCAACAACGCTTGAGGAGCCTCTGCTGCAGCTTGAGGTGGTTGTTCTGGTTGTTGTTGTTGTTGTTGTATCACTGGTGCAACGGGAGGTTTTTGAGGCATCGGCTGTAGAGCAGCAGCAAAATCACCTTGAACATCAGAGTCCTCGTGTGCAAGTCCATTATGTTCTGGAGCAACATAAGCGGGATTGACAAGTGGACCAAAGAGTTCTCTGTCCTTCGGTAGAGCTTGTGGAGCCAAGTTTCCACGATGCCTATAGCTATCGCTAAAGATGCGATTAGGCATTATAGTCATCGAATCAGTAGGACCCTCCGGAACAAGATTGGATAGTCAAGCATTAATGATCAGCATTTACAAATCTAGGATACATAAAAAATCTCTCATTATCACTCGCCCTTATTTGTCTGCACATCTCGTTAAAGATATCACGAGAAAAGCTATAAGGCTTGTTCAGCACCAACAAAATCACCTGTGACTGGGTTTCAACATTCAAAGAGTCATAACCCAACTTCTTATTGCTCAAAGCAACAAGAATCACATGTGAAAAGAATTTCCACCTGCCCATCAAACAATTCTTCTTGAATGTCTTCTGATTGGCAGGACCAACATACCCCATTCTTCTAAAAGCTCCCAATCTAAGTGCTTCGGGATATGTGGTTGGACCATTCACCCCTCCCTCTTGGTCTTCAGTTCCCAAGTCAAGAATACCAATCAAGTCAGAGGCAGTGAACTGGAAGGTCTGATTATTCACCCTCACTTCGATACTTAGGATAGCACCGAGTAATAATCTTGCGGATGCCCAGAATTGACTTAAGAAAGTTAGATAGATAACTGGGTCAGCTGTGAGAATATGTCTGACTCTTTATTGCTGCAGAAACTCAAGAATCCTTGTAAATCTCCCAGCATTTGCTTGATTCACATCCAAATCAATCAAGTAATTATGATTTCTGTGAAAGTGTCTCTCAGCCATCTGCATAAAGATACAAACAACAACCAAACAAAGAGTTAGCAACAACAAATGAAGTCGAACTTTAAAGTTCTTAAACATTTCCTAAGCCCCTGAAACACTATGTTTCATCGGCTCTAGAAATGCTATAAACTTTAAGAATCGACAAGCAATGTCAATCCTTAAGGTTCTTAAACATTTTCTAAGCCCTAGAACTCTTAGTTCTATCGGCTTTGAGAATGTTATCCGCCTTAACTATCGACATTTAATGTCAAAATCAAAACTCTTAAGTATTTTCTAATCCCCTAAAACTATTTAGTTTCATCGGCTCTGACAATATTATCAATTTTAATTATTGACAAACAACATCAAATCTTAAAGTTTTTAATCAATTTCTAAGCCCTTAAAACTCTTTAGTTTCATCGGCTCCGAAAAGGTTATCACTTTAATCATTAACAGAAAATGTCCAAGCTTAAAAGTCCATGAACATTTTCTAAGCCCTTGAAACACTTAGTTTCATCGGCTCCGAAAGTGTTATTAACTTTAAGCACTGACATACAAGTTGAATGATAAAAACTATTTTTATTCTCCGTGTAATAGAAACCATTTGTTTACATATTCCACTAAAATATTTTATAGTTTATCAAAACAACACGTCGAAAATAAAACTTTTATAGTTTTTTTTAATAAGAAGTGAGACCATTTTTCTCAAAATCCTTTTAAAAATGTTTAAGTTTTAATAAACGACAACATAAGGTACATGTCCTTTCTAATTTGACCAATTAAAATTTTCCCGATATGAAAATTTTACAAGTCCTAGAATCGACAAAATCCTTATACACACCCATATGGTGACAATACACACATATGGTTTCGAGTTTGACTAGTCAACGCAAGTGATGTTTCATATTTTACCTAACAAAATTTTAATGTTAAAAATTTTGTTAAGTCATGAAACACGTATATTGCCCTAAAACACGCATATGGTGACAAACGCGCAAATGGGTGTTTTTGGTAACAAGAACTCGCAAAGGGTGATGACTGGTCAACATGCGTGTTTCTTGTGATGACGTCATCACAAACATGCAAAAATCCGCATGTGTTTGAATTTGAAGATCTGGGTTCACAGGAACACGAAGATGATGAACACGTATATGGCTGTTCATCTTCTTCAAACACGATCCAGATTTTTGAACATTAAAACTCATGAAAATGGCATCAAAAGTTTCCTAAATGCCGGATTTACAAGTTTTAACATTCCATTTCTTTGTCCTTTTCGTGAATCTAGTCCTTTTTAGTGATTTTATGGCCGAAAATAAAAACCCTAAATCTTGACATTTGAACTCGAACATGGACTTAGAAATCTTGTTAATCTTATACCTTTGTTCAAGAAGTGTTAATGGAAGTGTTTTTAGTAACAAAACACGTAAAAATCAAGTATAATGAATCGGAAATGAGTGAATAGTGATTGAGCAAGAACGCGCAAATGGAGAGGATTTCCGGAAGAACACGCAAATGATTTTAAGATAATAATTAAATGCGTGTTATTTTCCTATTTATATCCACCCAAAACATGCAAACCCTAATCCACTATAATGCGCAAATCCGACCCACTTGGCTAAACACGCATATCGGCCCACTTGGTCAAACACGCATATCGGTCCAACTAGATAAAATGCGCATATAGAATCCCACTTGACACAAACACGCAAATCAAACTAGTGTAAAATAAACAAAGCTAATCCCACTTGACTACAATATGCATTATTAGCCCGTTTTGCTTAAAATATGTATATGAGTCCACTTGGCATGATCCCACTTGACTACAATATGTATTAATAGCCCATTTTGCTAAACACATACATATGAGTCCACTTGGTATGCTGTGCATATTAAACATGACCTATCTTTCTTCGATTCAATGAACCTTGACTTATAAAAAGTCAACTTTCACAAACTTGATTAACACATTTAAAATTCACAAAGATTTTTACCGAACCCGATATGATTAACGAAAAGAATTCTTTAGAGAACATGATGAAAGTAATATAAACCACTTTTGCATATTAACATTATCATATTTTTCTCAATAAAGAAATTCTTCAGAATTGTCGCTACTTAAACGTCTTGCAAAGTAAAAACATCAAATTACAACCCAATATGTCATAAATTAATGAAACTTAATGCACCATCTTTAAGTATTGACAATGACAGCCATTGGACACACACAATGTTGTAACATAAATTCAAATACAACAAAAATAAATGATACGAAATTAATCACCCTTAAATAATTTCTCCGTCATCATTTTTGTCTCCGTTTGAATGTATTTGAGTTGTTAATGTGTAAGTATACTCTACTTTCAATTGAAGCTTGAGATTTCTCCATTCCGGACTGGATAGATTCAATTTTCATATACTTTGGAGATCTTTTATCTTGTCGTTTGACACACATCCGGATAAGATAAATAAAACTGCAACCACATCAGCGAACTCATGAGATCTATGCAACACATGCATTTGTCTCAAAAAGAAATAATCGAATTCTGAAAACACTTAAACAGATTTAACTGATAATATACAATAGATTCTCACACTTAAGATTAGAATCTAAACAATTATCAAGTTATTTCATACAATAAGCATGTTCAATTCCATTATTCTAAATAAATTGCAAATCAAAATATCTGTCAAATACATCAATTAAATGATTTCGTTTGACCCATTTTGACCGAAACCTTAAGTAGCCAAACTTAACTTTCCGTGCAATTTCAAAAAAAGACCTAATTTGAGGCGTACACAACACACTCAAATTCATGCCTTTAATGTTACACTTCTTCCTTGTCACAATACATATTTTTACTTGTGTTCACCAAGAACACAATCAAGTCCCTTTGGAATCTGAGAAACTCTAATTATTGTCTCTCATACAGTAGAACCCTTTTATTGAGCAAGAACCTTACGGAGCATAAAGTTACAAAATTAATCACATGGACTTTTGGATCAAAGTCACTCCAATCAATATTGTAATAGTCATGCTTAACACTGTCCTTGCGATATGCCTTACGGAGCATAAGACTTAGAAAATCAATCACAGTAACTTTAGAATCAAAATTACTCTAATCAATCTTAAAATAGTTATGCTTAGTCCGGCATATGCAATATACCCAACTGAGCATGAAATTTAAAAGTCAATCACAGTAGAATAAACACACTTAGTCAGATACATGCAATAAGTTCTAGAAGAAGCAATTACTACTAAAGAGATCGGATATAGCAAATAAGTAAACTTAAATGTCATATTAAACAGTCATTTCTCTTGCAGTAACGACTTCCCCATTAAACCATTATTATATTTTTGTGTTACATTTTCTGATTTTCCATATCAAGAAGATTCTAGAAGGAACAATTACTACCGAAGAGATCAGATATAGCAAATGAGTAAACTTAAATGCCATATTGAATAGTCATTTCTCTTGTAGTAACGACTCCCCCTTAAATCATTATTCTATTTTTGTGTTGCATTTTCTGAATAAGCCGGTTCTTGAGAGATAAAAACTAAGGGTTTCTCATTCCAGTTAACTGGACTAGAAACTCAAAAGGTGATCGATCAAAGGCCTTAGTGTAAACATCATATGTAACTCATCATTGCCTATTCATCATTGGATAACATCGATCATTAGCTTAATAATCATGTCATCACAAATGATTTATTAACAAGCATAAAATAAAGCAATACTTTACATACACTCATTTTTCTTAAAGTTGTTCCTGTATAATTAAATTATAAATCAACATTCATGAGACTTGCACTATGATTTACAATGATGAAAACAGATAAATAAGTACGATAACCCACTATGTTATCTAATGAAAATGTGCCTAGAACTCAGTCACCGATAACCAATATAACATGATCTTCCTTGACTGTTTTCTCCGCACGAAAGATAAGCACTTATTTGATAAACGGTACTCAAGCCTCAGTGGACTTGAATTTACCGTCTTTATCTTTCACTGAGACATTTGTCCAATATCCATCACTCCTTGTTGGAGTTTTAGACTTTGAAGTTTGTCTCTTGTTTCTTGGCACTCTCTCTGGAGATATTTCAATCTTTCTCCTTGGACTGTGCTTTTAAAACAAAGAAAAACGACCAGTTTTAACCGTTCTGGTGAATCGATCATAGAAATATGTATCATCATTACCAACACGATTGAAAACATCTCGTTTTGGAGTGGAATTCCTCTTTGGTATTTTGCCCTAAGCTTGACTGCCATCTGACGATTTCTTAGGAGATACACTTCTTGGCCTTCCTTGCTCCTTAGCAGCATACCTTGAGGAATTTCCAGGAGATCCACTCCGTGCGGGTGAGTTCCTTTGAGAAATCCTTTTAGGAGAAAGACTTGTTGACCTTTCTTCAACTTGTTTACCCTTATTCTTTCTTAATTGAACTTTTGCATCTTCAATATCCCGGTCACTTGAGTCACATGAATGCCTTGACTTGCTGGATTCACTCTTCTGTGGACACAAACTTGCCACATGTCCCCTTTCTCTACAAATGAAGCAAGAAATTCTTTCAATAGTCTTGGTCCTCTTTTTTTCATTTCTGTCATGATGAATTTGTTGCATATCATGCATATCAAATGCATGGGGACCCGACCTTTTTGATATGATCTCTTGAGACTTCAGTTTAGTAGACTTTTCAGAAAGAAACTTTGGTTGAGCAAGTGGATCAAATTCTGAGTTGATGAGAATGGAATATTTAGTGAACTTCTTTGATGATGATTTTCTAGGACTAGCTTTTTGAAATCTTTATTTTGCTTCTCAAAGTCAGTGACATCAACCTCCCAAACTTTGTCAACCAATTCTGGTTCTATACTTTCCAAGGAATACTCCTTTTCAGTAAACACTTTCTTACTTCCCTTGAGAGTAAAATGAGTGATTGAACCCTTATCATATACAAATTTTGTTTGTTTTGATGACTCTGGCTTTTCATGTTGTCCATTGATGTTCTTTGAAGAAGTGTTCTAATCATCATCAGTTACTTTAACAATAAGATCATAGATGTGATTGATTGGTGGAGGTATCTCAGCATTATAATTCCTTTTATTTGAAAGTTCTTCAAGATTATGACCTTTTGCTTTCTTAATGCTTTCATAAGTATGATTTGTCAAAACTCAAATATCTCTCATTGTGAGTCCCTCGATAGCTACAGATCGCTCTCGAGATCGTCTATGGTTATGTCGTGAGTGCGGAATCCTCACGAGATAACTAGTTTGATTAGTTATCGTGTATATCGCTAATTATCAAGTAAATAATCAGCCGTATGATGCTATATTCGTTTCTATAAGCTATAGAACGAACTTAGTCACCTGGTGTATGTGTATGTCGAATGTGTTACCTCATTTTAGGGTATTCATTCGTATATATATGTTTCAGATCGAAACTGGGCTTGCTGGGCTTTGTTCTTACGAACTTAGCAGCCCAGCCCATGTAACGAAGTTAATCTTCGTTTGTACCAAACGAGGTTTATCTTCGTTTGCCTCTAACGAAGATATTTCTTATCTTCATTAGATGTAAGACTTGGTTATATTCCTAAATGTTTCATCAACAAGGAATCCTAACACATATTATGTTTGTACTTGTATAACACACAACAAACATCATACATAACATATATATAACACCAAAACATGTAATCGATCATTACCAAAACATAAAGTCCATAATCTATCAATTACATATATATAGATACGACATAAAGTAACATAATGTCTTAATCTAAAAGACAGATCAAATCTAAGTTGCTGTTGTCACATCAACGTGCATCAACAAACTCCCCCTTGACAGCAGCACCTTCGATTTCTTCAGTCTTCAAAATCTGGTTTTCCATCAAATAACAATCTTCTGCTATTTGCATGGATATCTTCATGTAAGCAAAGTTGAAGAATCCTACGATAACGGCTTTCTTCATGCTTCCAAAATGGCAAGAATGAACATTCTGTATCGTATAACTTCCTTAGATCATTTCTCAACAAAATCTTCTTCTTCGAGTCTGCATACACCTTCGCTTCACCAGAGTTTCGATCAATTTCCCAATTATCCATCTTTTCCAAGACGTCTTGTGCCCATTTCTTGGCAGGGATTTTGATCATACACTTGACATCATGTTGAACATACTCAACAGTTTTATCTGGCTTGACCACTCTTTTCTTCGGTCTTGGTTCAATCTTAAACTGCGGTTTGTCTGAATCTTTCATGTTCTTTCTCAACCAGAAATCATTACGAAGATACTTACTGACAACATCAGCTAAACCATCATCACTTGGATTGATAATCCAATTATTTCCAAGTTCATGTAAGTCTTCCTCAAATAAACTCCTAAAATGTCTTTTACACCAAGCTAAGTACTGACAACCTTCTGGTCTTTTAAGAACAAACAGCTTCAGTTCATCATCATAAAACCAACTCCAGATGATTCTCTTGTACTTTGCAACATCTTTGTCTGAGATATGAGCCCAATACAAATTTGGTTTCCAAGTTTCCCTATTCACTATCCATTCATTAGTTCTTCTTTCGGGCACATGTCGATCAACCACATGTAATAGATCATCATCTCTGAGAGGACCTGGATAATCATTTTGACTGAATGGTCTTGTCAAGTTAATCTCATAATCAGAAGGAATCAATGCATCACCATTCTTAGCATATACAACAAAGTGTAAAACTTTAGTTTGGCTACTGAATTGAACTTGAAGCATTCTTTCCCGAACATCTGATCTCTTCAGATCTAACATCCTACTTTCTTCAATCAATGGATCTTCAGGAATTGAGTCCCAAACTTCATCAAACCCATAAGGCTTCTTGAATATGTTTAGGTTTGGTTCAGGAACAAATTCACCTTCCTCGAGCTCATCACCATCAAAGAATAAATCTGTATAATCTGGATCATCTATTAAGATTTACACAAAATGAACACTAGAATACAAAGAATAATCATGATAATTATAATAAAGATGAAATGTAATTGTATTGAAATAAGATAGATTACATTTACATGTCATAACTTATTACATACAATCGAATATACATTCTATCTAAATAATCTTTATCATAATCAAAATCAGAAACCTGAATCACGAGGAGCACCAGAAGGACCAGCACCAACACAAGAATGACCAGCATGAGAAGTATCACCTCCTGTCTCCCCCTCAATCTCTACACCCTTTCCTTTGTCTTCAACTGGGCGAGAATCATTCCTATCACCAGCATTATCAGCATCATCATCGTCATTCTGACGTCTTGGTTGAACCGCTGACAATTCTTGATTCTTGACCCAGTTGATCAAAAATGTCAAGGCTGCTCGGGTATCGATGAGATCAGACTCCAAGGTACGAACCTGAGTCTCCAGAAGATCAACACGACGAACAAGCGAAGAATCTGAAGGAAGTCTGTAGGATAAGGAAGGAGCCACCAGAGGACGCAATACTTGTGCTTGAGAAACAGCAGTAATAACAGCAACAGTTGGTCTTGGAGGATCAGGAATCGCTACTGAAGTAGCTTCAGCAACATGTCTACGCTTAGTTCTGGTATACTTAAGATCAGCACTCCCTGTTCGTTTCACCGGACTAATCGAACTGGCTCTGTTCACGGGATCATCCATATCGTCAAAAATTCCATGCAGTTCAGAATCATTCTGAGCAGCAACATCAGGATCAATCTGAGCAGCACGATCAGGAATATGACTATCAGAAATAGCAGGAACAACATGACATGCCTTACTCTGATGCTCTCTATGTAAAGCAGCACCATCCTGAACAAAAGACTGATGTGAATGATCACTGTCGGAAGCAGCAGAGACATCATCAACCAACTTAGTTCGACGCTCATTAGCAGATTCATCTGTGTCTGTCTCGGTTGCAGCAGCAGAAACGTCTGAACTATCGGCTACACCTTCATCATTCCCATCATCAGAACTATCAGAATCATCACTCGAATCATCATCAGAATCATTAGCAGAAGCATTCTCAGAACTTTCTGAGTCATCAGAATCAGAATCTTCATCATTATCATCCACAAACATATCATTCTCAAGACGAGATCGATAGTTTGGATTAATCAAGTGACCAAAAAGTGGTGGATCATTAAGACCAGCCACATTACATGTATTTGCTTCAAGATCAGCAAAAAGACGCGAAGGCCAAGCATGAAGAACGTAGCGAGGACCTTGGTCATACACTAAGTTAGGACAGAAATGTCTAACTATGGCCATAACAAACCGAGGATATAAGAGAAATCTCTTCCTCCCCCTGGCATTAATCTGATCAAGAAACTCCTGATAAAAGTATCTCGAGAAAGGATAAGGTCGATTATACACTAATGCATCCATCTGCGACGCAATCTGAGCAGACAGTTGATCAAAACCAGCCTTGCGGTTGCTCAAACACACGAGCAATGCATACGCAAGATATCTCCATCTTCCCTGAAAACCACTCTTATCAAAAGGAAGTTTGACTGCGCCGACAAACCCCATTCTCTGGAAACATCTAAGAAGAAGTTCAAACTCATACGTCAACTCTACTTCTTCCTCTGCTTCTACCTCTGGTTCTACACCTAAATGCAAAACAGTACGAAGCGTTGCAGCGTTGAAGTCAAATGTAATCCCTCCAACAGTAGCACGTACAAAACTATATCCTTCAACCATAACTTCATGAGCAGTTGACCAAAAAGAATCTATATACTGCCTAACAAGTCTAGGCGAATCACAGAAAGCAAAAAATAATCTCGATCGAGCGATGTAATCGAACATCTCATGAAAATGTTCGCTATTATGCTGATCCGGATCAAGATTAAGTGCGAGATTATGTTTCTTCAGAAACTGACGCGGAGCGAGTGCCATTTCTGCAAAACAAATCACAATATCGAAACAAGCACGGTAAATGAATTGCAGACTTGAAAGACCTAATCAATAATTTCGTAAAGTAAAACTGCACAAAATTATTCGTTAAGTTTAGTTCATAAATTATAAACTGTACGAAAATAGTCACTAAATTCGTTAAGTATACAGGAACGAAGATGTAATCTAAGTTCGTAAGCTATAAAGGAACGAAGATAAATCCTAAATTCGTAAGGACTAAACTGAAGTTTTCACCTAACGAAGTCTAAATTCGTAAAGTCTAAACTGGACATGCATGTTCGTAAGTTATAACTCATATTCTAAGTTCGTAACTTATAAACGAAATCTAAGTTCGTTTGGACAGAAACTAATTTCGTAAGCATTGCTAAGAAACTAAGTTCGTTAAGCCTTGCTAAGTTCGTTCCTTATCAACTAAGTTCTAAGTTCGTAAGGCATAAGTTCGGAAGGCATAATCGAAAGCTAACTTCGTTTCTACCAAATCTAACTTCGTTCGAACTAAAATCTAAGTTCGTTTTCACAAATCTAAATTCGTTTGGGTAAACCAGTTTAATGATCACAAGAATATATATATATAATCAAAACGAATCAAATCGAAGATATATATAAAACCTAGATCGTTTTTGTGGACGAACATAAGATCAAAAACTTACTTAGATCACGATTTGCAAAACAAATCAAGGAAATGAAGTAGATAGAGAGAAAAGAAAAGATTTTGGGGTTTTTTAGGGTTTTGGTTGTGTGAAAATAAGAGTAATTTTCGTTCGAAGAAAAGCCCCTTTATATAGTGAAATAAAAATGGGTTAACTATGGGTCGGGCTAAAATCCATTCACGAAGTTATCCAAACGAAGGTAGCCTTCGTTTGGACAAATTAATTTCTAACTATAAGAACGAAGATAACAGTTATCTTCGTAAGAACAAATCAAAGTTAGAAAATATTCTAGATTTCAGCTAAGTTCCAGAAAATTTTTCAGATTTTCATCAAAGCGATCTTCAAAAACACGACCCTTCATCGCAATCTGTACATAGCAAAAACTCGTTAGAAAGCAACCTGTTCATGCCTTGTACTAAAAAGTGCTATCATCCAAATTCATCATCATAATGTAAATATATAACCGAACATTATAATCTTGAATAAAAACCCATGGTTTAAACACTAACCATCAACAAACCTGAAAATAATCAATTTATATATGAACCTCATTACCAATGACTATTATGACACCGAGAACTTCCTTTGATCATGGATATGCGTGACGGCAAACCATCTTGAAACACTTAAGTCCCATACTAGATGCCGTCTACAAAACTAACAAACAATGAACAATCCAACAAAAATTCACTGAAGAACTTAGTAAAGTTTCCAAAAGTATGTCATAAATCACAGCATGAAATTCAAAGGAAACTAATATCAAATTTGATTATTTTCATTAAATACATGAATCATAAAGTAAATAACTACTCCAAAAGCAAGTTCATGTATTCATCCTTCACATGCTCAAATCTGCATCACAAATATTATCACTACACACCAAGGATCTTATCGTCATGATATCATCCGTATAAATAACAATGTATTAACAGAAATCAGCACTCCAACTTTATCTTCTTAACCTGAACACTGCACACTTACTACAGAACTCATTAACGCATTGAGAACAAAACAGTATAATGCAAAAATTCAAGTTACAAACACACTCAATCAGGGTTAACAAATATGAAATAACTAAAAATCTAACAAAAGATCAAGGGAGGTCATTTCTTGTCAAACCCTAAAATGTCACCAAGTTATTAATCAAATTCTTAACTTGTTACAAATTAAAATTGTGAGATTTCAAATAACTTTGACATTTCACATAACACTTGAAAGATCATTTTCTAAACTTAAACAAATTAATGTCCATATTATAAAATCTTCTTTGTAAACAAACCACACAACTTCATTAAAAATTCACATGAAGGAATTCAGCAAAACATATACTCAGAATTTGAATAGGATCTCTCGTGCAATAAGAACTTATAAAAATACTATTTTGACTCAATAAAAAGAAAAATAACTCAGAATAAAAATTGCAGAATAATAAACTAATCTAAATTCTAATTAACTTGACTTTATACATTATTCACATTATGCTTGATTACCACTGATTAGATCAGGTTAGCATGTTACATAAGCCTGCGGGTGAGAAATAAGTCTCTTATTATAAGTTCTGAACAGTAACCCAACAGCGATTACCGGTATGTTTGTCCTCTTAAAAACTCGGTACTTCCAGTTTCCTTTGAATATGACACTTTCATATTACTTGAGCCAAGGACAGTCACCATGTAACCTAGTAAGTTACTCATGCCATACATTTAGTTTGCAAACTTATGTGACCCATAATCGACACAAGCATTAAAATAACAAGTATTCAATATATATTTGGAAACTTCCTTGAACAAACCATGAAACACTTTTACATTTCATCACTGAAGCACTTTAGTATTATGCGATTTACATTTATTTTGTAACACTTTCAGTCACACCATGGTCAAGGGCAGTCACCTTGCAACCTAAGTAGCCGAATATGTCACTTAATCACATTTACTTTCATTTGCATTAATTTTGTAACACTTTCAGTCATACCATGGTCAAGGGCAGTCACCTTGTAACCTAAGTAGCCTAATATGTCACTTAATCACATTTAACTTAATTTACTTTCATGTTCAGGACTTGTAGAAGTTTTCCAAATACAGACTGAATAAATTTTATAATAAAGCTAAATCTTTCACAGAATTTAAGGACCAGATCTTAACATTTCTGAAAAGCAAGCATTCTCAGCCATATATCTGAATATGTTTCCCACAAGAACATTATATAATTAAGTTCAGATTGAAGGAAACCTTGGTACTTTGTGCCTACCGATATATCCCAAATTGTAATCACTGAACTAAGAAGTTATATTACGATTAAGCAAGCTTAAAAGCTAAAGTATCGTCACTTCTAATCATTTAGCGCAGTAACCTTACTTTATTCATATTTTTTGGATTTTCGATTTTTCAATGTTTTTGTATTTTTCTGACACTAGATATATACAAACTTATACTAAGACAACTCTTTTTGTATTTTTTTATGACACTATCTATGTACGACTTACACTACAAAGACACGAAAAATACAATTAAGTTCTTTGAGAGAAACTACTCGGCATTCTTCATACCATTGAGTTGATATAACAACTCAAGACGAGGTCCATCAAAAGCTTTAGTGTATAGATCAGCAAGATTATCATCAGTAATAACCTTTTCTAAATGAATAAGCTTTTTCTCAAAACAGTCACGTATGAAATGATACTTTATATCTATGTGCTTGGTGACTTTAAAGTTTTTCGGATTCTTGGTAATATCTATGGCAGACTTATTATCAATACAAATAGAGTATTGGATATATGCATACCATAGTCGCGCAATTGTTGCTGTATCCAAAGCACCTGAGAACAGCAATATCTAGCAGCAATGTACTCTGCTTCACAGGAAGACTGTGCAACAGATGTCTGCTTTTTGCACTGCCACGATATAATTCTCCCCCCTAAAAGCTGACATCCACCTGACGTTGATTTCCTATCCGAATTGTCACCACCATAATCCGAATCAGTATAAGCTACGAAGTCAAAGGAACCATACATGGGATACCAAAGACCTAGACGAGGCTTGGCTTTCACATAACGAAGAATCCTTTTCGCAGCTTTCAAGTGTGACTCTTTCGGATTAGCCTGATATCTAGCACACATAGAAACAGCAAAGGTAATATCTGGACGTGAGGCTGTCAGATACATCAAGGATCCAATGATAGCCCGATATTGAGTGGCATCGACGTATGGATCATTAGGCTTATCAGGACACAACCCATGATTAGTCTTAATGGGAGTAACAGCATCCTTAGCATCAGTCATTCGAAACCTAGTAAGAAGATCTTTGACATACTTGGTCTGATGTATAAAGAAGCCATCCTTCAGTTGATCCACCTGTAGTCCAAGGAAGAAGGTTAATTCCCCCATAGCACTCATCTCAAACTTAGCCTTCATGCTCTGTTCAAATTCCTTGCACATATTGTCATCAGATGAACCAAAAATGATGTCATCGACGTAAACCTGTACAAGCAAGTAGTCCTTCCCTTTCCATTTAATAAACAACGTGCTGTCTATAGAACCTCTGGTAAAACCACTTTCCTTCAAATGAGTTGACAATTTTTCATACCACGATCGAGGAGCCTGATGTAAACCATATAAAGCCTTATCGAGACGATATACTCTATTAGGAAAGTCTGGATCCTCAAACCCGGCAGGTTGTTCTACATACACTTCTTCTTTAATTTCTCCATACAAAAAGGCACTCTTACATCAAGCTGATACACCTTAATACCTTTATAACTAGCATATGCCAGAAATAATCGAATAGCTTCAAGTCTAGCTACAGGTGCAAATGTCTCATCGTAATCAAAGCCTTCTTGTTGCTCAAATCCTCTAACCACCAATCGAGCCTTATTGCGAGTGACTACACCTCTGTCATCTCTTTTACAACGAAAAACCCAACGCGTTGTTAAAGGAGATTCACCCGAGGTAAGTCAACTAACGTCCATACTTCAAGCTTTCGAAACTGAGCCAATTCTTCTTGCATCGCCTCAACCCATGACGGTTCCTTAAGAGCCATTCCAACATTTTTAGGCTCAACCTAGAGATAAAGCAATAATACAAGTACCAAGTAATTGCCCCAGTATCCTTAACTTCAGCAAACATACACGACAGTTTCTTAGATTGATTCCTCGTGCGAATAGAGGCAGAAGCATCACCAATGATTTGCTCGACTGGATGATCCTTGTTGACCCTAGTTTGAGGAACCTTATCGACTGAAAGATCATCTCCCAAGTTTGTCTGCACATGTTGCTCTGGAGTTTTATAATCTGGAGTTTTAGGCTCCTCCTGATTTTCACCTTCCGTGTCATCAGTATCATAGAAAGGAGAATCAGGAGAGGTATATGCAAGGGATCAGTAGGAACTATAGGAGCAGGCTCTAAGGTAGAATCTGCTACTTTTGTCCCACTAGATTCTCCAGATTCAGAAGTAGGCTCAACTATTGGTGAGGAACAGAAGAAGAACCAGAAACCGGTCCTCCATCAAGAGGATCATGGAGAGTAACTACATCCTCCACAGTCGGAACACCTGCAAAAGAAACAGGACCACGAAAAGAAGTGAAGACACCATCATAATCAAAATTATTAGCAGGACCAATGTGTACAGCAGGTTTATGACTGACAATTACGACATTTGTACCAAGATCTACTTTGCCAGTCTTCTGATTGTACACACGCCTAATCGTGTACTTGGTACATAACCCAGAAAGAAACCCTCCTCAGATTTAGGTTCAAATTTCCCTTGAGGAAGAGTTTAAGAAAAGTGCAAGGAACACCGAAAGGCTCAACATTCAGAATGGGTTTTTGTGACAAGCTGTATTCACTGCCTCTCCCCAGAAAGTAATAGGATTCCCTGAATCAGCAAGCATCGTCCTGGCTGTCTCAATCAATGTCTGTTCTTCCTTTCAGCCACGCCATTCTGTTGTGGCTCATATGGTGCACTGTACTGATGTTGAATTCCTTTGGTCAAGCAAAATACAGTAATAGTATTATTCTTGAACTCAGTACCATTGTCACTCCTGATTCTCTTAACTTTGACTCCATGGACATTTTCAACTTGTTTAATAAAATCCATAAATCGTTCTGCGGTCTCATCCTTGGTCTTCAGAAAGAATACCCATGAGTACCTCGAGTAATCATCAGTGATCACCAAACAGTAAGACATCCCTCCAATGCTTCTTTGTTCACAGGACCAAAGAGATCCATATGAAGTAATTCGAATGGTTTGGATATAGTGTTGAGTACTTTTGATTTATGCGGATTCTTATGTTGCTTTCCTTTCAAACACGGTACACACTTATCTTCCATCCAAACTTCTTAACTGGCACACCGTCAACTAACCCAAGACTAATAAGTTCATTCATCTTCCGAAAGTTGATATGTCCCATTCTACGATGCCATAGGAGAGATTCAGACTCATTTGCCTTGCTCAACAAACAAAGGGGCTCCTTTGGATTATCAACACCTAAAAGTAAGCCATAGATGTCTCTCTTCCTAGGAGCTTTGAGCATTATCCATTCTTCTGGAATAACGAAACCCGGCTTCAAGATGTATGCCTCCTTTTCTGTGAAATGAACATTGTTGCCCTTATCACAGATCTGTGAGACACTCATTAGATTGTGAGTAAGTTGTTCCACATAGTTAACTCTTTCTAGAGTAAGTTTCCATTGACGACATCTCCTTGACCGGTGATGTTGCCGCCCTTGGATCCAGCAAAACTAACATACGACCCATTTATACCAGTATAATTGGACAAGAGCTTCTTGTCCCCTGTCATGTGCCTGGAGCATCCACTGTCAAGGTACCACAAATGAATTGGTTTCCTAGGAACTCCCACATAAAATGAGAAAAATTAGTTTTCATTGGGGACCCAAACCTTCACAGGTTTGGGTCGCCCTTCTCATCCTTGAGAATCAGTTCAGTCCAATATCCATTGCTAGAAGCCGTGGGTGGGACTTGATTCTCGACTTGTCTTCTCACTGGAGAAGACTTCTGACTCTCGTCGGGAGAAGTTCTTGGGGAATGAGGGCCAAAAGAAGGTCTAACACTTGAGTGAATTCTGTCATAAAATGAATTACGACTTGGAGGTGTTTGTGACCGACTCAACTCCCACTAGGGGTTGTGAATCTTGGTTCCTTAGGGGATGAACCTTTTGGTGGAGATTCACGTCGGTGAGGTATAGTAAACGGTTTTGTAGAAGATTGAACTTTAGTCTCATGAACCTGTTTATCATTACCCAACCCCTTTTTCCTTCCGAGGTGGAAACCTTTGAAGGAGAACCCGATCTCCGAGGTCGATTTGGACATACACTGTAAACATGACCTTTTCATGACATACGCAAAGCAAGAGAGGACCTTAACCTTTTCTTTGTATCTACCTTATTATTGGTACTTACAGATTCACTAGTGTCCCTGACTTATTGTTTTTCTAGAATCCTCATGGTCTCGTTTGGTCGGTGATATCCGAGACTTACTTGGAGACTTCTTTCGTGCAGGCAGATTAGTATATGCTTCAAAAACCTTAGTTGCTTCTACATTAACAACTAATTCATCTTCAGATTTGTATTCCTAACTGCTTAGGTAAAGGAGTTGACGCAACTGACTTAATTTCTTCATATCCTTAATATCAACATCCCAGACTTTATCAATCCCTTAGGGTCAATAGATGCTAATGGAAATTTCAACTCAGTATAAACCCTACTACTCTTTCGAAGTGTAAGTGAGTAATACTGTCTTTCTGACGTAAGAAGTGGACGGATAGGACAACACCTTTCAATTTCTCTTCCTTGGTAGGTTGAGAAGAAAACTCCTTTAGACTCTGTTGTGTTCCTCAGTCAAATTTGGCTTAGGAGTTGAGTTTTCGATTACCATCATCAACACTAGGTTGAAGTAGGACTTCATGAATATTGGGTTCTACAGGAGTATAGTTATTGTTGAAAGGAGGAGGCATGCTATTATAAGAACCTTAGCAGGTCAGAACTCTTAGATGGAGAATCCTCAAACTTTTCATATGCGATTAAAAGCTCAGCATGTCTAGCAGAATCAAACCTTAGATTAATCCACTATTATATCCTAGCATCAGCAAGTTCTTTCAATTGTAGCACACTTTTTAGCTAACAATGCATAAGCTTACCACCTACTCTTTCGACAGCCACAACATGTTTAACTTGTCTTTATAGCACTAATGTCAGACTCTAAAATCTAATCCTATCCTTTAAGAATTTTTCTCTATCAGTGACAGTAGACCTTTTAATCAACTTATCTCTTTTCTCATGAGCAGCATTGACAACAGATTCTAATGCTTAATTTGTTCTTCTTTTGTTCAATTTCATCAAACATTCGATTAACAAATTGCAAACATGAACAATAGTATGTAGAGATAAGATACCTGTTGATCTGCTTCTTTGCAGTGCATGTAAGCAACAAAATCATCCACACTCATGCTTGCTGAATTTCATACTCCTTCATCTGCTCTTTAAATTGTCTTTTCAACCTTTTCTGTAGCAGAATCGTCTTTGATCTCAGCAGCTTTCACCTCTCCAGAATCTTTCATATCATCAACCAACCTCTTCATCAGACTCAGAATCAGTATCATATACCTCAGCAGAAGTTCCATGTTCGAGCTTGAACATTTCATACAAATGCTCATCATGTGGTAAACTGTGGTGTCCAAGAAATAATCAACAGAATATTCACTATCTGAGCCATATCATCAACTATTTCAGCCAAATAAGCATTATTGGTTCATCTGTGGAAGATTCCAAACATAAGAACCAAAGGTTGAGTAGCTACGATGGCCTTGTCATTGCCATTTCCAGTAGTATCATCAGTCAACAAGAGAACTCTACTTGCATTCGAATTAAATGGTCGATTACCACCTCTATCTGATGTGTAGGGGTAATATTGACGTCTCTCTTTGGTCGTTGACATTCTTTGGCAAAATGTCAAAGCCATCGCAGTTATAAACTTAACCTTGAATTGTCGAAGCCTGAGTCCCCCAATAAGATGTCTACTGTTCTTTGCATAAACCTTTGCACTCTCCTGGTGATCATCGCCAAATTCCATTTCAGATCCATTTCTTCAACATCATCTGGATCTATTTGGTCATAATCTTCATCAATGAGTGTGGATCTGTGATCTTCCTGCAACAAAAAGCTTCATGTGCAACACACATTGCGGCAAATACATTCATCCTTCCCTCAGCTGATTTCATATCCATGGGCATAGACTTGTACCAGCAGAAGTAGATGAAATGTACCAAACTTCTTTCCAGGATTGCACTTTCATTAGCCTTTCTAGCCTTGAAACCAACATCAGAAGCCATGAAACCAGCAGAATCATCTCCATCCATACACACAATCAGAAACTCTCTTTCGTGCCAGAAGTACAAACCCAGAAAAGAATGCATTAACGTCAGTGTTGGATTTTCATAGTGGCATGATAAAGAGATGGATCTTGTGTGAAGTCGTCTTGGAGATCCTTGCCTTATCCTTCATTTCTCTGTTTTTAAGTGGATAAAACACCATCTATACGAAGAGTTGCATAATTGCTCTTTCTTGCAATCCATGACGAAACTCTGTATAAACTTTCGGCAAACCATCCAAGAATTTATCCACTATCTCAGTAGGAGTGTACTTAAGATCGAATAAGCTAACTCAGCAAGAAGATGTTGAAATCTCATATAAGATCCTCAATTGTTCGTTCTTGTAGCATTAAAGCAATCAAATGTTTCTTAAGCATCTTAATTCTATTTTGCTTCAACAATGGATCACCTTCACAGTGAGCTTCAATAGCATCGAACAATTGTTTTGAAGTCTTGTACTCCTGTTTAGGAAACAGGTGCACTAATTCTTGAGGAATGCACATCTGAAGAGTAGAAAGAGCCTTAACTTCAATAGCATACAAGATTTTTTCTCCTTTTAACTCTCCTACCTGTAATTAGTTTGTAACACCGTTTACAGTAAGAGTTGGCCATTCATATCCTTCGGTGATCATTATCCACATGTTCAAATTTCTCGTTGAATATAATCTTCAAATCGGCCTCCATGCCTAGAAGTCAGCCAATGAAAACTAACTTCGGTGGAGATTAGTACGTCCAAACGAGATGATCATGAAGACAAGAGAAATCAGGTATTGTGCAACAGCAGTGTTGGTTGATGAGGAAGCCATTGTTTAACGAAAACGGATGTGAGAAACGAAATAGTTTTAAATTCGTAAGAGGAGTTGAACGAAGATAGTTGCTAATTCGTTAGTTGAAACTTAACAAAAAATAGATTTAAATTCGTTTGAAGGAATGGACGAAGATAGGTCTAACTCGTTTGAAGGAATTGAACGAAGATAAGGCTAAATTCGTGAGGTGAAGGTGAATGAAGATAACTTTAAATTCGTTAGAAGGAACTGAACGAAAACAAAGCTAAATACGTTTGAAGAGATTCTAAACGAAGATGAGGTTTAAGTTCGTTTGCTAAATCGTTGAGGAAAACGAACTTAGCGATGTTAGGGTGTCGGAAGGGTTTTGAGAGAAAACAATCAAAAAACGATCTCGAACCTTCGATAAGATATCGATGGCTCTGATACCATTGTGAGTCCTCGATGCTACAGATCGCTCTCGAGATCGTCTATGGTTATGTCGTGAGTGTGGAATCCTCACGAGATGATACTAGTTTGATTAGTTATGTGTATATCGCTAATTATCAAGTAAATAATCAGCGTATGATGCTATATTCGTTTCTATAAGCTATAGAACGAACTTAGTCACTGGTGATGTGTATGTCGAATGTGTTACCTCATTTTAGGGTATTCATTTGTATAGTATGTTTCAGATCGAAAATAGGCTTGCTGGGCTTTGTTCTTACGAACTCAGCAGCCAGACCATGTAACGAAGTTAATCTTTTGTACCAAACAAGGTTTATCTTCGTTTGCCCTAAAAAAGATATTTCTTATCTTCGTTAGATGTAAGACTTGGTTATATTCCTAAATGTTTCATCAACAGGGAATCCTAACACATATTATGTTTGTACTTGTATAAACACACAACAAACATCATACATAACATATT